>NC_135968.1:1806543-1809043 GCF_053455715.1 Rhinoraja longicauda | reverse complement strand
CGGCCGACAATGTCCAAGCCAACCATGATGCCAAGTTAAACCATTCACCTTTCCCTGCTTCTCATCAATATCCCGTCATCACTTGCATATCCTGTGCCTATAGGATTGGTGCCGTTATTGGATTCAATTAATCCAATTGATCCTCAGGCGTCCCGAGGACAAGTGAGGGGAAATATGATTCGGTCTAATATCTCTGCGATAAATAAATAAAGAAATGTACTAATTAAGTCATAGACTCATAGAGTCTTACCATGTGGAAACAGGCACTTCGGCACAACCTACCCACACGGCCCACAAGGTAGATTATTATCTGAATGGTGCCATGTTAGGAAAGGGGAAGTACAGCGTGATCTGGGTGTCCCATTTCATCAATCACTGAAAGTAAGCAGCAGGTACAGCAGGCAGTGAAGAAAGGTAATGGAATGTTGGCCTTCATAACAAGAGGAGTTGAGTATATGACCAAAGAGGTCCTTCTGCATTTGAACACGGCCCTTGTGAGAATACACCTGGACTATTGTGTGCAGCTTTGGTCTCCAAATTTCAGGAAGAACATTCGTACTATTAAGGGAGTGCAGCGTAGGTTCACGGTTCACGCGTAGGTTTAATTCCCGGAATGGCGGGACTGTCGTATGTTGAAAGATTGGAGCGACTGGGCTTGTATACTCTCAGATTTAGAAGGGTGAGAGGATATCTTATTGAAATATATGATTATTAAGGGATTGGACACGCTGGAGACAGGAAACATGTTCACGATGTTGGGGGAGTCCCGAACAAGGGGCCACAGTTTAATAATAAGGGGTAGGCCATTTAGAACGGAGACGAGGAAAAACTTTTTCACTCAGGGAGTTGTGAAGCTGTGGAACTCTGCCTCAGAAGGCAGTGGAGGCCAATTCCCTGGATGCGTTCAATAGAGAGTTAGACGTGACTCTTAATGATAGCGGAGTCAAGGGATATGGGGGGATAGCAGGAACGGGGTACTGATTGTGGATGATCAGCCATGATCACGGTGAATCGCGGTGGTGGCTCGAAGGACCGAATGGCCTACTCCTAAACGTATTGTCCATTGTCTATTGTCTATTGTATCCCATCTACACTATTCCCACCTGCCTGCATTTCGCACATCTTGTCAGAACCTGTCCTACCCATGTTTGTACCTCGAGATAGCGACAGTGGGAAAACTGCTTGGCATACTGTTCCCGGGATGATGGTGCGTTTCACATGGAAAACGATGGGAATATTGTGTATGATGTGGAACGTAATGGGGTTTTTTCGTGCCCGTATCAATTACACAGCAGATTTCTCACACAACAGCGCCCTCTAATGACCGCTCGCTGGATGTCTCCGGAAGGTTTTTGTTTGGACCCTCTATCTCGCTGCAGCAGTGTGGGCCTCAAGGCACAGTAATATGTCGCGGAGTCCGAGAGGTGTATCCTGGAGATGTTTAATGGGAAGGTCTTACTTCTTTTGTGTAGAGCAGCGGAAAGTCTGTCGGAGGTATCTGGAGACCGAAGGGCTAACCCATCGGTATATGCCTTCAGCACATATTCCGGCGCTTCCCCTGGATATTGGATATACCAGAAGAGGTTGTCTGTAGTATACACTGTTGAGTAGCTGCAGCTTACCGTTACGTCCAGTCCTTCCTCAGCCCTCATCGCAGCGGGACTCTGTGTCACTTTCTCTTCACACATGCCTGTAACAAAGGGACACGAGCCGTGGTCATTTCGGAAAAAGGATTTGACCTTTCTGACCGATATGCACTATTTCAATACCCTCTCACCTGCCCGCACGAGCATAATTATCAGGACGGAGTATAAGTTGAACATCGCTCCTGATTTACCAAACGTGCTGAGAGAATAGACCGCTCACAATACGCTTCCTTGGTGTGGTGAGCGTCAATGAAGCGAATATCAGAGGAAGCATCTTAATTTGTGCAGAAGAGGGCGTTTCTATGGCTCAGGATTGGTGATTGGCTACTTTGCCATAACCGATGTTAACTCGGCATAACTTAACGCGCCCTGACGTATGTTGATTTCCGTTCCTCTCTCTCTCTCTCTCTCTCTCTCTCTCTCTCTCTCTCTCTCTCTCTCTCTCTCTCTCTCTCTCTCTCTCTCTCTCTCTCTCTCTCTCTCTTTCTTTCATACGAAAGTCCTGCCCCAGGGATCAATCTGGTGAACCATCTCCGTACTCCCTCTAAGACTATAATGTATTTCCTCAGATTAGGAGACCAAAACTGAACACAATACTCCAGGTGCGGTCTCACCAAGGCCCTGTACAACTGCAGCAGAACCTCCCTGCTCCTATACTCAAATCCTCTTGCTATGAACGCTAACGTACCATTCACTTTCTTCACTGCCTGCTGCACCTGCACGCTTGCTTTCAATGACTGGTGCACCATGACACCCAGGTCACGTTGCATCTCCCCTTTTCCTAATTGGCCACCATTCAGGTAATACTCTGCTTTCCTGTTCTTGCCGCCAAAGTGGATAACCTCACATTTATC
>NC_135968.1:1778127-1806043 GCF_053455715.1 Rhinoraja longicauda | reverse complement strand
AACAAACCACATAGACTATCAGCAGTCTGGGACTGTATCAAAACCACAGTCCGCTCAGGCACCATTGCAACATAGACTCACCTGGAAACACGAACATTATCAACAGCATGGACCAGAGTGTCCTCATGGCCTGTGGTTTGGAAACACCTGTGAAAGAAGGAAATGATTCGACAGCGTTCATGCCTCGAGTATATGTGAGAGGGCGTGACAATCAGGACAGTTTTGTATCTTTCGGGGAGACTAAGGGTGTTCTCCTCGTGTACGATTGGGTGTTCACAACTGACGCAATTTGGGCACATGCCTTCTTACTTTACGTGCGCTAATTGATCTCCCTCTCTCTCTCTCTCTCTCCCCTCTCTCTCTCTCTCTCGCTCGCTCGCTCTCTCTCTCGCTCTCTCGCTCTCTCTCTCTCTCTCTCTCTCTCTCTCTCTCTCTCTCTCTCTCCTCTCTCTCCTCTCTCTTACCCCTCTCTGTTTCTCACACACACACACGCTCATCATTTACATCTGAATGCTTTATTCTATGCATCCATTTCCCTCTCATGCTCCCCCATTCTACCCATTGTATCTGTCTCTTTTGTGTTCCAGGAACTCTTAGGACGCGATGCGAAGAACACTAACACAGTCCCATCGCATTGGATCGCACCAAGGTGGCTGGAGCCGTTAGGTTACAGTTGTACAAACTGCTGCCAACTTTCCAGTCTTCCACAATTCCATTCTTGTCGAGAGAACTGCAGAGCAAAAGGCGTGTGACTCAATATTTTACCACATTGAAAATATCGCAGACTCCAGTCGATTTTCCCCAGCGGGTCTGCGGCTGGTTAATACCAGGGTGCCTCGGGTATTGCTAACGAGGTGGTTTGAAAATGGGGGTAATATAATTCCTCCAATATTGACAGGCGTAATGTTGGGATGACACGGAGAATATGGCATTTCAAATCTGGATAACATTGGAAGGAACAAATCTATCGTCCATGTTTGTTCAAACAAGCATGTTTCATGTCTGGAGGCTGGAAAGAATATATTACTGAAAAAGATCTCCAGGTGAGAACGGCTGTCGCGCGCATGACATTCAATGGGGAAATATTCTTCCTATAATTCTGGAAACCAGTGCTTCACATTTTGCGGGATTAGATCATGTACTTGATCAGAACAGTGTCAAGGGTATAAGAAAATAACTGCAGATGCTGGTACAAATCGATTTATTCACAAAATGCTGGAGTAACTCAGCAGGTCAGGCAGCATCTCGGGAGAGAAGGAATGGGTGGGTGACGTTTCGGGTCGAGACCCTTCTTCAGTCTGAAGAAGGGTCTCGACCCGAAACGTCACCCATTCCATCTCTCAAGAGATGCTGCCTGACCTGCTGAGTTACTCCAGCATTTTGTGAATAAACAGTGTCAAGGGTTATGGGGAGACGGCAGGAAATGGGATTCGGAGGCAGAGATCAGCCATGATTGAATGGCGGAGCAGACTCGATGGGCCGAATAGCCTAATTCTACCCCTATAACGTGGATTTGTGAATTTGTGAAATACGTTACTGAGAAAGGCATTTCAGATCTGGAAAGCATTCGCGATGATAGGGTCTATTGCGAAAATGTAAATGTTCACAATGTGTTTGCTGAAAATTGCGAAGAATATCCATCGCTGATCATTCCAGAGAACCTGTGTATTCCCGCCCTCTGGTGGGCGTTTGCTGAAACTAGCACGGTTGGTTTTTGTGCGGGCCCGCTCCTTCCCGCCCACAGTGTGGGGCTCATGGAACAGATGTACACGGCAGAGTCGGAAACACAGGCGCCGGAGATACTCAAAGCAAACACCCGCTCTTCTTTACGATAAACCCCAGAAAATCTGTTTGAGACGTCCGGTGGCCGTTCTGCATTGCCATTAGTCAATATTTTCAGAATATATCTCGGCGCTTCTGCAGAACTTTGAATGTACCAAAAGGCAGCATAAGCGACCAATGTTGGAGAATAACTACAGTTCATGGTTACCGTTTGCCCTTCCTCAGCCGTCATCTGAGATGGATACTGAGACACGGAATCTTCTCCACGGACTCCTAAAGCAAAGCAAAGAATCCGTGAGCAGTCTGGGAGTGTATCAAATACACGTTCTGCTTAGGGATCATGGCAACATAGACTCACCTGGAAATCCGGAATTTATTATCAGTATGGACCAGACGGTGGCCAGAGCAGTGGAAGGGAGGAAGGATTCGACTGTGTTCATTTCTCGCGTTGGGCATGACAGTGGACACGGACAACAGGAGCAGTTTATTTATTTTATAGAGATGTAGGGGCGTTCCCATCGTGTTGGATTGGGTGTGAACAACTGACGCAGTCTGAGCACAGGCCTTCTTACGTACGCTGCTCTCTCTCCCACTCCGATTGTCTCGAATTTGAACTCTTACCCTATTTCGCCTGCTGTTTATGTCGTGGTTACCGGTGTTCAAAATGAAGCAGATGACACGGAGAATTCTTCAAGAAGTTAAAAGCCTTTATTTGCAAACAACGACTGGAACAATCAGGATGCCAACCATCTGACTGCCCACTTAGTACACCGGGCAGCCTATTTTTATAGGATTATTCTAAACCTTATCTTCTTTACATTACCTCATACCCACACTTCTTCCTTCAGTCCTTCATTTCTTTGTAGTCACCAGTCTGCCCCGCCACCATTAAATCCCATTTAGTAATATATCATTATCTCAATGCTCACATCCCTTCATACTTCGCCTCCCTTATTTCCTGCTAGTCCATCCATCAATGCTCACATCCCTTCATATTTCACCTCTCTTATTTTCCAGGCTAAAGCAAAAGCAAAGTAGTGTTACAGACACGTGTCAAGGGTAAGGAATGTCTAGAGCGCCTTAATTAGTTACAGAGAGGCGCCTAATGCCCAAGTAGTTACAAACCTTAAACAACAATGTATAAAATAATATCATGTATAAAATAATATCGTATTATCTCCCATATTTACTAAATCTAGAATCACATCACCTCACCATTTATCGCTCGGTCATCATTCGCATCTGAATGTTTTAATCTGTGTAAATATATATCTCTCATTCGTCCTCCTTCAATCCCGCTCAATCCGTTTATTTCAGCATCCAGGCGGACACAGAGGGAAGGACATCTGCTGTTCTCTAAAGCCAGGATGCATCGTCCGGCCGTCAGAATTGTCAAAAGCGACGAGAGAGCAGATGGTTTAAAAGCCTATCGGGTCAGATGGAACGATTCAGAGAGAGCGCTCTGTTAATCATGATATATATATCGCCCATTACGTATGCAGCTAAAAACGTTTCTAGAGCGTCACATCATAATACACTTCCACCTGTATTGGCAGGAGTAAGGTTGGGTCGATCGGGTAAATAGGGTACCTGAAATGTGCACAAAAGTACGACGAACCGATCTATCCCCTTGTAGCATGTTTGTTGAAACACATTTAGAAACTTAGAAAATAGGTGCAGGAGGAGGCCATTCGTCCTTCCAGCCAGCACCGCAATTCATTGTGATATGGCTGATCATCCACAATCAGTAACCTGTGCGCAACGTCTCCCCGTATCCTTTGATTCCACTAGGTCCCAGAGCTCTATCTAACTCTCTCTTAAATTCATACAGTGATCTGGCCTCCACTGCCCTCTGTGGCGGAGAATTCCACAACTTCACAACTCTCTGGGTGAAAAAGTTCCTTCTCACCTCAGTTTTAAAATGCCTCCTCTTTATTCAAAGACTGTGGCCCCTGGTTCTGGACTCCCCCAACATTGGGAACATTTTTCCTGCATCTAGCTTGTCCAGTCCTTTTATAATTTTATATGTCTCTACAAGATCTCCTCTCATCCTTCTAAACTCCAGTGAATACAAGCCTAGTCTTTAAATCTTTCCTCATATGTCAGTTCCGCCATCCCAGGGATCAATCCCGTGAACCTAGTGTTACTTCATCTAAATCATTAATATTTATGGTAAACAGTTGCGGCCCCAACACCGAGCCTTGCGGCACTCCACTCGCCACGGCCTGCCATTCTGAAAAGGATCCGTTTACTCCTACTCTTTGCTTCCTGTCTGCCAACCAATTCTCTATCCATGTCAACACCCTGCCCCCCAATACCACGTGCTCTAATTTTACTCGCCGATCTCCCGTGTGGGACCTTACCAAAGGCTTTCTGAAAGTCTAGATACACTACATCCACTGGCTTTCCTTCATCCATTTTACTTGCCATTTGCTGAAACCTCGGCAGAGTTTCTAACTGATCACTTCCGTTTCCCGTGGCATGTGCGCCTTCTGGTAAGTGCTCGTGTTGTGAATAGAGTGATGAGGATCTGGGGGCAGCAATAAAGGTATTGAAGAGAAAGCTCTACTGGTCGGAAGGGCTGTCATGCGTGAGACGTTCAATGGCGAAATATTAGTTTTACAGTCCTTGAAACTGCTTTACATTTTTGGAGCGGTAGGGCAAATGGGTTACTGATTGAGAATGGCATCCGTTTCTTTCATTTTCCACGCAGTCACAGAGGGCAAGGCCGAAAAAGAACACTTTTGTCCTGTAAGGATCGAACCCAAATGATTCGAGCCGTTAAGTTGCAGTTGTACCAGTTGTCTCGAGAATAGTCAAAAGCGACAAGAGAACAAATGGTTTAAAAGCCTGTTGCTTCGCCGGTCGGATGGAACGAATCAGAGAGGGGGCTCTGTTCATCATAACAGTTGTGCAGATAAAAACGCTTCAAGGGGGTTATATCATAATATAATTCCTCAAGTACTGGCAGGAGTAAAGTTGGGCCGATAGGCGAATAGGACATCTCAAACGTGGACAATAGTAAGGGAAGCAGATCGATCTTCCTTGTAACATATTTGTTGTAATACATTTGCTAAACCTTGGTGGAGTTCCTATCTCTGACCACTTCCGTTTCTCGAGGTATGTGCTCCTTTGGTGTGCACTCGCCTTGTGAATTGAGTATTGATCTAGAGGCTGAAAGGAAGATATTAAGGAAAGACTCTAAAAATCGGAAGGGCTAACACGCGTGTGGATACTTGGCGATCAGTGGGGGAATATTCTTCCTATAATGCCAGACACCAGTGCTTCACATATTTTGGGGGTATGTCAATAGTCAATAGTCAATTTTATTTGTCACATATACATAAATGTGCAGTGAAATGAAAGATTACCCACAGTCCAACAATAAGAGCTATAAAAATAAGCAATAACACACACAATCATAAATCAACACCAAACAAAAAGAAACATCCATCACAGTGAGTCTCCTCCAGTCACCTCCTCACTGTGATCGAAGGCCAGAATGTCTTTTCTCTTCCCCTGCCGTCTTCTCCCGCGGTCAGGCTGTTGAAGTTGCCACGTTCCAGGCCTCGCCGGAAGGTGAAAGGTCCGCAGCGGGCCGATCCAGCCCCGCGACTCGGGGCGGGCGAAGACGCTGCCGCTGCACGTCTGGGCAGTCGGAGCTCCCAACATTGAAGCCCCCGCCGCGCAGATGCGTTGCTGAGAAAGGCATTTTAAATCTGGAATGCATTTGGGATGATTGGGTTTATTTAGCAAGAGTCAATATTTACAATGCGTTTGCTGAAATTCACGGACACTGTCTATCTCTGATCATTTCCAAGTCCCGGTGTAAGTGCGCCATCTGGTGGGCGCTTGCTGGAAGTACCATGGTTGGTTTTTGTGCGGACCCTCTGCTTCCCTGCCACAGTGTGGGCCTCATGGCACAGAGGTACACGGCGGAGTCGGAAACTCGGACCCCGGAGATACTCAAAGGTACCATCCGCTCTTCTTTACGATAAACTGCAGAAAACCTCTCTGAGAACGCACGTGATCGTTCTTCAAGGCCTGTGGTGGATATCTTTAGTATATATCTCGGCGCTTCTGTAGCACTCTGGATGTACCAAAAGAAAGTGTAAGCACCCATTGATGCAGGGTAACTGCAGTTCAGTGTTACTGTTTGCCCTTCCTCGGCCAACGTCTGAGGTGGGTACTGGGACATCGAACCGGCTCCACAGACTACTAGAACAAAGCACAGAAAACGTGAGCAGTGTGGCCGTGTATCAAGAACATGGTCCGCTCAGGGATCATTGCAACTTCGACTCACCTGGAAACACGAATATTATTATCAGTATGGACCAAGGAGTTCTCATGGCCTGTGGTTTGGAAACACCTTCGCAAGAAGGAAATGATTTAACTGCGTTCATGTCTCGAGTATATGTGAGATGACGTGGAAATCAGCGGCAGTTTTTGTTCTTTTGGGTAGACTAAGTGGCGATCCCCTCGTGTCCGATTGGGTGCTCACAACCGACGCAATTTGAGCACATGCCCTCTTCCTTTACTTGCGCTGAGTGGATGTTTCTCTCTCTCTCACTGGGTCTGATAGCCTCGAAGTCGAAATGTCAATCCCTTTCCCCTATCATTTGCCAGTTCTCAAATGACATCACTTCTCCGTTTCTCACTCGTTCATTATTAACATCTGAATCCTTTAATCAGTGTATCTATTGCTCTCTCGCCTTCGCTCTTTGTAACCTCTGGTCTCCGTCTCTTTCGTGTTCTAGTCAGTGACGGGGCTAAGATACGAAAAACACTCATTCAGTTAGAATCGAACCCTGAAGGTGGGCGACAAAGATAATAGAGCGGAGCAAGATAGACCACCCCGTCGAAATCACCTATACTGAAGTGTAGTACGCAAAGGGGCCATTTTAGTAGGCAAACCCCGCCGTCCGTTATGCCTCTCGCAGTGTAATAAGTATTTTGGGGGAACAGTATGTGTGATGATACCAATAAAATGCAGCATATATCTCATCTATCAATTCGTAGATTTTGTTATTTTTCTTTTTAAATGTTTCTGCAAGTTTCTGCCTGCTAAAATGGCGCCATGAGATACCACGGTGTTTAGGGTCGAGTGGTCTATCTTGCTCAGTTCTATTATCTTTGGTGGGAGCTGTCAAGGTCCAGTGTACCCAACTGCCGCCACGTTCTACTGGAAATCCATTACTGTCTTGAAAGATGCGGGTATAGGACCATATTACGCCTCATTCAACATATCGGACACAGCCAATGATCTTGCCAAGTACATCTTCGTTTGTCTAATGCTCGGATGAGGGAGGAGTTGGTCAATGTTGACTGGAAAGGGACCCTAGCAGGGATGACGGTGGAACAGCAATGGGAGGTAATTCTGGTATTAATCCAGAAGATGCAGGATCATTTCAGTCCAAAGTGGAAGAAAGATTCTAAGGGGAGTAAGAGGCGACCTTGGCTGACAGGGAAAGTCAAGGACAGTATAAAAATAAAAGAGAAGACGTAAAAATAACATAGCAAATATGAGCGGGAAGCCAGAGAATTGGGTACATTTTAAAGATCACCAGAATGTAACTAAACGCAACACGGGAGAAAAGATGAAGTACGACGGTAAGCTGGCCAAGAATATAAAGGAGGGGAGTAAAAGCTTGTTTACCCATGTGAAGCGGGGAAAAAAATTAAGACAAATGTGGGTCCTTTAAGACAGAAACTGGCGAATTTATTATGGGGAACAAGGAAATGGCAGACGAGTTGAACAGGTACTTTGGTTCTGTCTTCACTAAGGGACACGCAAACAATCTCCCAGCGGTACTAGGGGACAGAGGACCTGGGGAGATGGAGGAACTGCAGGAAATTCACATTAGTCAGGAAATGGTCAGGAAATTAGTCAGACTGATGGGACTGAAGGCTGACGAACTGCATCCCAGGGTACTCAAGGAGTTGGCTCTAGAAATTGTGCACGCATTGGTGATCATTTTCCAATGTGCTATAGATTCTGGATCAGTTCCTATGGATTGAAGGGCAGCTACTGTTATCCCACTTTTCAAGAAATGAGGGAGAGAGAAAGCAGGGAATTATAGACCAGTTAGCCTGACATCAGTGGTGAGGAACATGCTGGAGTATATTATTAAAAGCGGCGCATTTGGATAGCGGTAACAGGATCGGGCCAAGTCAGCATGGATTTACGAAAGGGAAATCATGCTTGACAAATCTTCTGAATTTTTTTGAGGATGTAACAAGTAAAATGGACAAGGCGGAGTCGGTGGATGTTGTGTAACTGGACGTTCAGAAAGCCTTTGATAAGGTCCCACACTGGAGATTAGTGGGCAAAATTCGAGCACGTGGTATTGGTGGTGGGGTATTGACATGGATAGAAAATTGGTTGGAAGGTAAGAAACAAAGAGAAGGGATTCACGGATCCTTTTGAGAATGGCAGGCAGTGAGTAGTGGGGCGCCGCAAGGCTCGGTTCCGGGACAGCAGCTATTTACAATATATATTACTGATTTAGACGAAGGAATTAAAAGTAGCATTAGCAAATTTGCAGATGACACAAAGTTGGGTGGCAGGGTGAACTGTGAAGAGATGCTATGAGAATGCACGGTGACTTGGACAGGTTGTGTGAGTGGGCAGATGCAGTATAATATGGATCAATGTGAGGTTATCCACTTTGGTGGCAAGAACGGGAAGGCAGATTATTATCTGAATGGTGTCAGGTTATGAAAAGGGGGAAGTACAACGAGACCTGGATGTCCTTGCACATTAGTCACTGAAAGTAAGCATGCAGGTGCGGCAGGCAATGAAGAAGGTTAATGGCATGTTGGCTTTCAAACGGGAGTAGTTGAGTATCGGAGCAAATAGGTCCTGCTGCAGTTGTACAGGGCCCAGGTGAGACAACACCTGGAGTATTGTGTGCAGTTCTAGTCTAATTTGAGGAAAGACATTTTTGCAATTGATGGCGTGCAGCTTAGGTTCACGAGGTTGGCCGGACTGTCAAATGATGAAAGAATGGAGCGACTAGCGTTGTATTCATTGGAATTTAGAAGGATGTGAGGGGATCTTAAGGAAACATATAAAATTATTCAGGGATTGGACACGCTAGATGCAGGAAACATGTTCCCGATGTTGAGGGAGTCGAGAACCAGGGGCCACAGTTTAAGAATAAAGGGTAGGCCATTTATAACTGAGATAAGGAAAAACTTTTTCACACAGAGAGTTGTGAATTTGTGGAATTCTCTGCCTCAGAAAGCAGTGAAGGCCGATTCACTGGATGCATTCAAAAGGTAATCAGAGAGGGCTCTTAAGGCGAGCGGAATCAAGGGATATGGGGAGAAGGCAGGAACGGGGTACTGATTGTGGATGATCAGCCATTATCACATTGAATGGCGGTGCTGGTTCGAAGGGGCGAATGGCCTACTCCTGCACCTATTGTCTATGTATCTATGTATCTATGTATCACTCTGCTTCGCCAAATGACGAAAGCGACAAGGAAACAGATGGTTTAAGGCCTGTTGCATTGCCGGTCAAATGGAACGAATTAGACAGAGGGCTATGTTAATTATGAGAGGTCGATCGCCCAAAGGTTGGGCAGCAAAACTGCTTCAAGGTGGTTATATCACAATACACTTTGTCCAGTATTGGCAGAAGAAAGGTCGGGGCGATACGGAGAATAGCGTATCTCAAATCTGGATAATGCCAAGCGGTACAGATCTATCCCCTTGCAAATACTTTGTTGAAAAAGAAAATTGCTGAAATTCTATGCAATCTCTACCTCTGATCATGTTCGTTTCCTGTGGTATGCGCGCCCTCTGGTTAGCACTCCCAGTGATAATTGAGAATTAGTCTGGAGGCTGTAAGGAAACTGTTCACGTAAAAGCTCTACAGCTCGGAATGACTGTCGCGCGTGCGACAATCATTGGGGAAATATTCTTCCTATAATTCCAGAAAACAGAGCTTCACTTTTTTGTTGGTTTAACGCAAAATTAGTTACTGAGAAAGGGATTTTCAAATATGAAAACCAATTGTGATGATTGGGTTGAGTTCACAACACAAAATATTTTAAATGCATCTGCTTGGAATTGCGTTGAATTTCTATCGCCGCTCACTTCCGTTTACCGAGGTAAGTGCACCCTCTGGTGGGCCGTTGCTGAAACTACCAGGTTTGGTTTTTGTGCGGACCCACCGCTCCCCTGTCGCAGCGTGGGCCTCATGGCACAGAGATACACGGCGGAGTCGGAAACACCGATCCTGGAGATACTCAAAGGGACCATCCGCTTTTCTTTACGATAAACTGCAGAAAATCTGTCTGAGAAGTCAGGTGAGCGGTCTTGACGGCCATTGGTGAATATCTTCAGCGCATATCTCGGCGCTTCTGCAGACCTTTGGATGTACCAAAAGACAGTGTCAGCGCCCATTGACGCAGGATAACTGCAGTTCAGTGCTACCGTTTGCCCTTCCTCGGCCGTCATTTGAGGAGGATGTTGGGACATCGAATCGTCTCCGCGGGCTCCTAGAACAAACCACAGGGTCTATGAGCAGTCTGAGTCTATATCAAAGCCACGGTCTGCTCAAGCACCATTGCAACATCGACTCACCTGGAAATACGAAAATAATTATCAGTATGGACCAGAAGGTGCTCATTGCCTTTAGTTTGTAAACAGTTCTGGAAGGGGGAAATGATTCGACTGCGTTCATATCTCGCGTTGTACATGTGAGAGGACACGGAAATCAGGGGCAGGTTTTTTTCTGTTGGGAGACAAAGGGGCGTTCCCGTCTTGCACGATTGATTGCTTCTCACTTTATGCACGCTGATTTGTTCCACCTCTATCTTTCCTTGCGCTCCGTTCCCTCTCGGTCTCTCTCGCTCTCTCTCTCTCTCTCTCTCTCTCTCTCTCTCTCTCTCTCTCTCTCTCTCTCTCTCTCTCTCTCTCTCTCTCTCTCTCACACACACACACACACACACACACACACACACACACACACCCATGCTCGCTCTCTCTCTCTCTCTCTCTCTCTCTCTCTCTCTCTCTCTCACACACACGCTCTTGCTCTACCTGTTTATTTGTCTACCTTCTTCTTATCTGTATATCTTTCTGTCTATCTTTCCATCTATCTCGCCGCCCTCCCCCTCTTCCCTTCTCGCTTCCTTGCTCGTCCAGTCACGCTTTCTTCGTTTCTGCGTGCTTCTTTGGGTCTTTGTGATTTCTCCAAACTCTCCAATCGGAAATGTTCCCGGACCTCGAGGACCTTACGTATCGGGGCATGTTGGCCAAGTTATGATTTTATCTGCAGGAGCAAAACAATCTGACGGGTTATCTAACAGACGCTTATAAGATTGTGAGGGGATTGGTTATGGTGAATGCACACAGTCTTATTCCAAGCGTAGGAGCGTCAAGAACAAGTGAACATAGGTTTAATGTGGGAGGGACATAATTTAATAGGAACCTGAGTGGAAACATTTCACGAGCTGCCAGAGTAGGTGGCTGGGGCATGTATGGATAGGAAAGATTTGGAAGGATATGCGCCAGACGCGAAACATGGTAGTACTTTCGATTTGGCGCAGAAACATAGAAACATAGAAAATAGGTGAAGGAGTAGACCATTCGGCCCTTCGAGCCAGCACCGACATTCAATATGATCATGTCTGAAGAAGGGTCTCGACCCGAAACGTCACCCATTCCTTCTCTCCCGAGATGCTGCCTGACCTGCTGAGTTACTCCAGCATTTTGTGAATAATTCAATATGATCATGATTGATCCTCAAAAATCAGTACCCCTTTCCTGCTTTCTCCCCTTATCCCTTGATTCAGTTAGCCCTAAGAGCAAAATTTAACTCACTCTTGAATACATCTTAATCGACATGGACCTGTTGGGCCTAAGGTCCTGATGTACGACTCAATGCCTCCCTCTATGTATCTCCGTTCTTTTGTGTCGCAAATCCATACACGAAGTACATACGCAGACGCTCGCACGCAAGCGGGTGCGCGCGTCCATCGGGGAATTGGAGAACATCGGGAGGATTTTGGAGGCAGTGCTTCACCTTTCAATGGATATTGGTTTGCAAAGCATTTGATGAAAGTTTCGAAGACATCCCATCTCTGATCCCTTCTGTTCATCGGGTGTGTTTCGCAGGAGGTACATGGCCTAAACTGCCAGGGTTAGGCTCTGTTCGGACGCACTGCCTCGGTGCCGCAGTCTCTGCCTTCTGGCTGAGTTACACGGCAAAGTCTGAGAGAAGGACACCGGTGATAGTCAAGGGAACTGTCCGAGAAGGTACATGGGCACCTATGAAGGAACTCAGTGGCTCGGGCAATATCTGCTGAGGCCGTTGAAACAACAACAGGAGCAACAAACCTAGGTGACCACATCTGTGCGGAATTCCCAACACCATTTGGGCGACAGAGGCCCGGGTTTGATCCTGACTACGGGTGCTTGGCTGTACGGAATTTGTCCGTGACCTCCGTGAAATTTCTCCGGAATTTCCGGTTTCCTCCCACATTCCAAACACGTACAGTCTTGTCGGTTAATTGCCTCGGTTTAATTGTAAATTGTCTCCAGCATGTTTAGGATAGTGCTAGTCAACGGAGATCGCTGGTCGCCGCGGACTCAGTTTGCAGAAGGGCCTGTGTCCGCTCTGTATCTCTAAACTAAACTAAACTAAATACCAGACAGTGCTACCTTGTGTCGGTTAGAACCCTTTTATCGAGGGTGCGAATATCAAAACCTAAAATGCATTCAGATTTGAGGTGAGTGGGCCGATGAAGAAAATGTGCGCGGCAAGCTTTTTACACAAAAGATGGGTGTCTAGTGCCAGGGGTGGTGGTGGAGGCAGATATGATAGTAGCGTTTAGATACATTTAGGGACACACATGGACATGCAGGGAATAGAGCCACATGGCTCACGTGCAGGTCTGGAGTCTAATTTAACATCATGTTCGGTAAGGACAATGTGGGCCGAAGGGACCATTTCAACTCCTTTTTTTATTCAGGCCACATTCCATTCTTACATCAAGGATTCCATCCATATTCCTTCTGAGAAGATTAAGCATCATTACCCCGATGCAGGGCAGGCTAGTCTCTCGTAAGTTATACAATCTGACTAGACGAGTTCTTTATTACTCCCTGATCTATGATTTTAAAACTATTAGTCCCATGGACAAAGAACCTTGATCGTACGTCGCCACCGGAAGGAGCAAGGGGTATCCCACCTGCGTCGATAGAACAAATGAAGTCCCTTCCTGCGATCGGAATCTATGCCTCCAATAAGCACATGTTGACAATATTTGGTATTGGTATTTGTTTATTATAGTCGTCAGTACCGAGATACGGTGGGAAACGTGATTTCGCGTCGTCCGCTGACAAATCATACCACATATTATACAACTTAGTTTAGTGTAATTCAATGTCGCGTGTCCCTAGCAACAGTGATTTGTTTTGCTTCATTCTCCAGTCAGCGGAAAGAATATATATGATTACAATTGAGCTGACAACAATGTACAGATGCCCGGTGAAGGGTATAACGTTTAATGCAATGTAAAGCCCAGCAAAATTCCGATTAAAGATAATCCGAGGGGCTCCAACGAAGTAAATAGACAATCGAGAATACGTGCAAGACTAGACCATTCGGCCCTTCAAGCCAGCACCACCATTGAATGTGATCATGGCTTATCATTCACAATCAGTACCCCGTTCCTGCATTCTCCCCATATCTCATGACTCCGCCATCCTTAAGAGCTCTATCTAGCTCACTCTTGAAAGCAATCCGAGAATTGGCCTCCACTGCCTTCTGAGGCACAAAATTCCACAGATTTACAACTCTCTGACTGAAAAAGTTTTCCCTCATCTCCATTCTAAATGCCTTACCCCTTATTCTTATACTGTGGCCCCTGGTTCTGGACTCCCCCAACATTGGGAACATGTTTCATGTCTCTAACGTGTCCAATCCCTTAATAATCTTAAATGGCACTACTGGCCACATCTTCCCATCTCCACCCTTTCTGCTTTCCGCAGAGACCGTTCCCTCCACAACTCCCTGGTCCACTCGTCCCTTCCCACCCGAACCACCCCATCGCCAGGTACTTTCCTTTGCAACCGCAGGAGATGCAACGCGTGTCCCTTTACCTACCCCCTCGACTCCATCCATGTACGCGATAGTCTTTTCAACTGAGGCAGAGGTTCACTTACACCTCCTCCAACCTCATCTACTGTTCCAGGTGTCAATATCTGTACATCGGTGAGACCAATCGCAGGCTCGGCGATCGTTTCGCTTAACACCTCCGCTCAGTCCGTCGCAACATACCTGGTCTCCCGGTTGCACGGCACTTTAATTCCCCCTCCCATTCCCAATCTGACCTTTCTGTCATGGGCCTCCTTTATTGTCAGAGTAAGGCCCAGCCCAAATTGGAGTAACAGCACCTCATATTTCGCGTGGGCAGCTCACGCCCCAGCAGTATGAACATTGACTTCTCTAACCTCAAATAGCCCATGCTTTCCCTCTGTCTCTATCCCCTCAGCCTTCCCAGTTCTCCCACCAGTCGTACTGTCTCCGACTACATTCTATCTCTGTCCCGCCCACTCCCCTGACATCAGTCTGAAGAAGGTCTCGACCCGAAATGTCACCCATTCCTTCTCTCCAGGGATGTTGTCTGACCCACTGAATTATTCCAGCATTTTGATTAGGTTAGATGTTTCCCCCCAGACAATGTGCAGTGCTGATATAGTCGATAGGAGCGGCAGAATCGTTGGGAGTCAATGGAAATGCGTGGAGCTGGAATGACCGGTAGAACAAAGGTCAAAGGTGTCTTTCATAATCGGCACACTTGGAGATGTAAAAGTGCTGTCAAACCCAAATATTTGTGGAATTTAGAATTTTGTAGGATTTAACAATTTCAGATTTTATAGAACATTCCTGGAATCGTGGTCATACTCGTACAAGAAGGTTTAATACACAACTTATTTGGATGCCAGGAAATTGATATATCTGCTAACTTCCATTTGACCGGCGAGAGCGCCCTCTGGTGACATATCGTCCGATGTCCTCCGTAGGTTTTTGTCCGCGTCCGCTGCTTCTCTGAGTTAGTGTGGGCTCCATGGCACAGATATACACGGCAGAATCTGACAGGAGAGCCCCAGCGACGTTCAAAGTCACCGTCCTACTCTCTTTGATAAAAGTGGCAGAAAACCTGTCTGGGAAATCGGAGATCGTTGTCCGAATTCTGCGTTTATTTTCTTCAGTATATATCTCGGCCCTTCCCCGGGATACTGGACGTACCAGAAGGCAGGTCTGCTATCGTAAGCTGCGGTGAACTTGCAATTCAGCTCTGCGGTCTGCCGTTCTTCTATCGCCAGTTTGGGCGGTTTCTGGAACACGTCATCGTCGCCGCGGCCTCCTGTAACAAAGCACAAAATTGTGAGCATTTCGGAGGTAAATCAAATCTTCGTTACGCAACGCAGATGCTTTTTTTTCCTAGAAACCACCGTGAAACACAAGAATGATTATCAGCAGGACACACATGGCGTTGTTCTGGAGGCGGAGAAGAGAATGTT
Source organism: Rhinoraja longicauda (assembly GCF_053455715.1). Classification (NCBI taxonomy): domain Eukaryota; kingdom Metazoa; phylum Chordata; class Chondrichthyes; order Rajiformes; family Arhynchobatidae; genus Rhinoraja; species Rhinoraja longicauda. Next base: position 1,790,719 of record NC_135968.1, on the reverse strand, counting down.
GTCAACGCTTGCTCAAGGGTTTGTGTCCTTTTGTTGCAGATAGAGGGGCGTCACCCTGGTTAGGGATTGGTTGGTCTCGCAGCTGAAGTTCATTGGGCCGGAATCTCCGTTCTATGCGTCATGTGACTCAAAATAGCACCGACATTCACATGGCTGCAGAATGTTACGCGAAGGATCCGAAGAAGCCGTTCTGTACCTACACATCAGTAAAAACGCGCAGGTAAAGATATTAGTTTAACATGGTATCATGCTTGGCTTGGTCACTGTGGGCAGAAAGGCCGGTTCCTGTGCTGTATTCAATCCAGTTTCGTATATTGTCACATGTAATGAGGTACAGTGAAAAGCTTTTGTTGCGTGCTAACCAGTCAGCGGAAAGACAATACATGTTTACAATCGAACCATTAACAGTGTATAGATACGTCATAAGGGAATAACGTTTAGCGCAAGGTAAAGCCAGTAAAGTCCGATCAAAGATAGTCCGTCTGTTCGATGAATTGTCCTATGATCTATGTATTGTAAGTGTTTTCTCCGTGACGATCGATCGGTGTCAATAACACTCTGGCCTTTCTCTCTGCCTGTTTCGATGTGCATCTGTCACTCGACGCCATATACAAATGCATTCAAACTGTTCTGTCGCTGTATATATGACTATATATAACTCACTACAAAATTACCCACTATTTCTCACTTTCTCTCCTTCGTTCAAACTGTTCTGTCGCTGCATATATAACTGCATATAACTCACTCCAAAATTGCCCACTATTTCTCACTTTCTCTCCTTCGTTCCCTCCCTCACAGTTAGACTGAAAATCCGCGCCGACAGACCTCGACGTCGCTGCTCGATTGACATTGTTGCTGCATTTCCCAGCCGCCGCCATTGCTTGCGTGAACCGGCAATTCCTGCACCCTGCCGCATTAAAGTGTGGGGTTGGGGGTGGGAGTTCAACTGACCTTGTTCCTGCCTTTCGCAACCTCGATCTCCTTGTATGAGAAGGTCTATTTAAGCCATGAGACAAACAAAATTACAGAGAATAAGCACAGCTCGTGAAGATTGGAGGATTTCAAGAAACAAGTGTCCGGAGCTAAGATTGCTTAATTGCCGCGCGCAACGAGAAATGAACGTTTTGAGCGGCACATTGGCGCAGCTGGTAGAGATGCTGCCTCACAACTCCAAAGACGCGGATGCCACCCTGACCTCCGATTGTAATATTATTAAAAATATTTCAGATTCTACAGAACGTTTCGGTGAAGGCCGTTCTTCTGGGCCACGGGAGGGTTCATTCGCAACTCCTCTGCATGCCGAGCAATTGTTTTACCCGAAGATATGACACAAAGTGCTGGAGTAATTCTGCGGTTCAGGCAGAGTCGCTGAAGAAAATAGGATAGCAGACGTTCCGTATCGGGAAACGTTTTAGAACTAAACGTGGGGGGGAGACGAGAAAAGACCAAGAAAAAAGTCCGGCCCGGCATTAAATGGCCTCAGGCAGGGTGGTGCTCTGGTTAGCCAATTGTTGGCTTGGGGAGATATGTTGTCGAGAGTGGTGAACTGTGGAACTAGTGAAAAGACGAGAGTAGCGCATAGGGCAAATGGGGAGGGCTGGCGCACTTTCTGTCAATCCTTGATATAAACCGGCCTCTGCAGTTCTTTGTTACAACTGATTCCTCTGATTTAATATAAGCAGCCAGCGCGCCTTCTGGTGGCCGCACGCCGTATCACGGCTTGAGTTTTTGCCCGGGTCTCCTGGGTCCCTGAAGCAGTGTGGGCTGCATGGCACAGAGATACATGGCAGAATCGGAGACGAGAGCCCCCACGATGCTCAAGGGCACCGTCCTACTATCTTTGTGATAGGCGGCGGAAAACCTGTCTGTGAAATCTTGAGATCGTTCTTCGAAATCAGCCCTTAATTTCTTCAGTATATATCTCGGCGCTTCCCCGGGATACTGGGCGTACCAGAAGGCAGGTTGGCCATCGAATCCTGTAGTAAACGTGCAATTGAGCCTCACGGTCTGTCCTTCTACATGCGTTAGTTGAGCCGGTTTCTGGGACACTTCATCGTCGCTGCAGGCCCCTGTAACAAAGAACAAAGTTGTCAGCATTCGGGAGCAATCAACCCCTCTCCTCGAACGTTAGATGATTTTTCTCAGACCAACCGGGAAGCAGGAGAATTATTATCAGCAGGGCAGCCGATGAGCACATGGTGTTGTCTTGGAGGCAGGAAGGTGAATGTCGTCAACGCGATGTTTAAGCGTCGGCGTCCTTTTTTTGCAGATAGAGGGCGCTCACGTGCTTCGTGGTTGGTTCGTCTCTTGGTCAGGTTCGTTGGACAGGACTCTCCTTTCATCGCGTCGCTTAGCTTAATTTAGCTTAGAGTTACAGCTTAGAGAAGCGCCGAAATCCACCCAATGTTCACTAATTCTCCGAGGGACACGCGTACCTGCTCGATAGCGAGCATCTGTGAACGCATTTTGTGTCTACCTAAGGTCACTTCGTGTATGGGAGAAAGGAATTGCGATTCAAAAGAAACAGAGAGAAATAGATTGTGGCATCGCCTCTACGAATTGCGTCCAGTGTGTGTAGGCAGTGAATGCGATGGTAGGATGGGACTAGTTTCAACGTGTGACCGACAGTCGGTGCCGAACTGTTGGGCCCAAGGCACTGCTTCCATGCTGATTTTTCTAATCAATCGATTAAATTCTTATTTCATGCGCCTTTTCGGGCACGTTACAGAACAACACGGCGATTAAGTCTCCAGTCGTCCACAAGACGACAGGTGCGCAGGAGAATCGAGCGTAGAGGGTAATTTCCATCCTTCCCTCAGCGGCATATCCGAATCAGCGTGGATTATTTTGGTATTAGCCTTGCAATTGGATTTGGTAGTGGGATTGGAAGTGATATTGTTATTAGTGTAAAGATTGGTATTGATATTGATATTTGTATCCATTTAATATTGTCACGTGTGAGAAATTGTCACGTGGGGGCGTGGCTGCGTTCTGCAGCTGCGGCTCACCCGCAGTCTCTCTGTCTTTTTTTTTGTTTTTGTCTTTGTTATCGTCTAAATGTTTCTTTTGATTTATTTTTTAACTCTGTATATGTGGGGGGTGGAGGGGGGGTGGGGGAAACCTTTTTTCCAATCTCCTCCTCAACGGAGATGCGACTTTTACCGTGTTGTGTCTCCGTTCGCGCTATGGCCTAACACTGCGGAGTCGGCGGCCTCCAGCTGGGATCGACCTTGAAGACTCCGGTCGCAGGGCCTGGACTTACCATCTCGGAGGCTTCGGCCGTGGGCCCTGCAGACCGCAACATCTGGAGTTCGCAGGTCCCTGGCTGGCGACCGGCTTTCGGGAGCTCCAGCCGTAGCAGCTTCAACCGCCCCGGAGCCCGAGGTTTGATTGACTCGCTCGCAGGACCTTCATCGCTCTGCGTGGCCTGGCCGCGGCACTTTCCATCGCCCGGTGAGGGCTCAGGACCTTCATCGGCCTGCTCGGCTCGGTCCTGGGACTTTCCATCGCCCGGTGGGGGCTTCAAAAGTCGGGAGCCTCGATCGCCTCTTGGCACCCCGGGCGAAGAATGAGGAGGAGATAAGACTTTTCTTTGCCTTCCATCACAGTGAGGGTGTGCCTGGAGCAATCACTGTGGTGGCTGTTTGTGTTAAAAAATTGTAATTGTGTGTCTTATGTTCTTTATTGTCTACTGCCGGACCCTGACGTGAGAGGACGCTGGCGCTATTTGTTCGCCGCTTCTCCATCAGGACAGTTCGTTTGTTTGTTTTTATGTCTTGACTGTTTTTGTAAAGCGTCTTTGAGCATCTGGAAAAGCGCTATAAAAAATAAATGTTTATTATTATTATTATTATGTATTATTATTATTATTATTATTATTATTATATTAAAAACATTGTGTAGCGATCTCTCCGGACAATTCGCCCATATATGAATTGCAATTAAACCAAACCTTAACACAACAGGTAGTGCAAGAAAAAGAAGTTCTAGATACTTGAGCAACCTCTGAGTTGCAGGAATTCAACGGGCCTAGCAGCATCTGAGGAGGAAATGGACAAACAACGTTTCCGTTCGGAGCTCTTCCGAACTGAAGATGTCTGGAGGCGTCCCGAACCGAAACGTCGTCTGTCATTATCCTCAACAAATTTTGCCTGAACCAGTGAATAACTCCAGCGATTCGTGTTTTCCTCTTCGTGTTTCAGTTTTCTCTCGTATTCCAGACGTTTGCAGACTCGCTGTGTAACTTGTGTACTGTGAACTTTAAAATTGTGTCGTGGGGGGAGGGGGATCTATGGGGGTTGATAAGAATACGACACGATTGAAGGATGATAAGTGTAAATCCCGGCGTTGATGTATGTGTGATATGAGGCGCCAACGCGTTGCATTAGAGAACTTGCCTCCGTGCAATCAAACTCAGCAAAGCACCTCAAATGTTTATTGAATTCTGAGTTGATTAGGTCTTAACCAATGCTGTTTCAGATTATAGTGGAAGGTGGAAAATGGCACTTCCACTGGTCCAGACTGTAAAGATTTAATTTACAGTTCCATTCGATTCCTGGAAACTGATTTCTCTCATTAAATATGTCAATCCAGCGAGTGCCCTCTGGTGGCTGCGCGCTGGATATCTTAGTGCATTTTTGTCTGGGTATGCTGCTTCTCTGAAGCAGTGTGGGCTTCACGGCACAGAGGTACGCGGCAGCATCAGAGACGAGAGCCCCCACAATGTTCAAAGACGCGGTCCTATTCTCAGTGTTAAAAGCGATAACAAATCTGCCTGGGAAATGGGGAGATCGTTCTTCGTACCCTGTGCTTAATTTCTTCAGTATATATCTCGGTGGATCCACGGGATACTGGACGTACCAGAATGCAGTCCTAGCATCTAATGCTGCGGAATACGTGCAAGTCAACCTCACGGTCTGTCCTTCTACAGCCATCAGTTCATGCGTTTTCTGCGACACTCGATCCTCGCCGAAGGTTCCTGTAACAAAGCACACAATTGTGAGCACCGTGGAGAAAAATCAAATGTTCAGTGCGCGCCATCGACGTTTTTTCTTTCTCAAACCTACCGGAAAATAAGAAAATTACTATCAGCAGGACAAGAGAATGACACATGGTGCTCTGTTGAAGGCTGAGAAGACAATGGTGTCAATGCGGTGTTGGTGTCCCTTTGTTGCAGATAGAGGGCGTGCCTCCGATTCGGGGTTGGTTGGTCTTGCTGGATGGACAGGAATCTTCTTTAACGACACCGTCCAAATAAAATGGACCAGTAGGAACTTCTGGGTGTTGAATTTACCAGTAAATACAAGATGCAGCTGCCAAGTGCATTCAGCTCAGTATTACATCGTAACATGGAATCAGGGCAACAAACTATTCCTCAAAGGTAGACACAAAATGCTGGAATAAGTCATGCTACAGTCAGGCAGCATTTCTGGAGAGAAGGAATGGGTGACGTTTCTGGTTGGGACCCTTCTTCGATTTAAACCAGCATCTGCAGCGGTTTTTTCCTAAACACTTCCTCAATGCCAGCAAGACGAAAGACGAAGGAGTTACTTATGGACTTCGGGGCGTTTGACAGAGTACCTGCCCCGGTCAGATTCAATAGCGCCACAGTGGATATGGTTCAGAGCTTCAAGCTCCTTTGGGTTATTATTACTAACCTCTCTTGTGGACCAACCATATTGAGGCGATAGATAAGAAGACTCACCAGCGCCTCTGTTTCCTGAGGAAACTGAGGAAATTTGGGATGTCTTCAGTGACTATTTCTAACTTCTACCGATAGACCATAGAAAGCGTACTGCCGAATTGCGTCGCGGCTTGGTGTGGAACAGCTCTGCCCAAGAACATAAGACATTGCAGAGAGTAGTCCACACCAGACATCCCACAACTAATTCCAAATACACTTCACGATGTCTCGGAAATACAGACAACCCAATCAGAGACCTACACAACTCCGCGTCCGTCGGCCAGGTGATACAAACGTTTGAAAGCGCTCATCGCCTGCCTCAAAAACAGCTTCCTTCTCCAATAAACTAGATAACTGCCCTGTTCACATCTACCCAATTGCGGATATTGGACCTCCTCTCCTGTGATGGTGCGCTCCAATGCCAACAAATAGATTCTGAACGTTGCACCTTTCCCTTTGCCCTACTTATTGTACTCGTGCTTGACTTGATTGTGTTTATGTATAACATTATCTAATCCGACTGGATAGCATGCAACACAAAGCTTTACACTGGACGCAGTTGCATGTGACAAAAATAAACCAAAATCAAACCTAAAACCTACACAGCTCAGACATAACGCGTTCGCACAGGAGATTGGTTCCACTCGGCACGGAGATGTAAGGGGATTGGGAGAACGTCACTCTGCGCCTTGACCGGGAAAGCTTTGCAGAGCAAGGGATACCTCGAGTATCTTGAGCAAAACACAGTGTGCTGAAGGAACTCAGCGGGTCAGGCAGAATTTGTGGAGGGAAATGGACAGACGACGTTCAGGTCGAGACCCTTGTTCAGACTGATTGGAATGGGGAAGAAAACTGGAAAAGCGTTTGCCACGTGGGTAGAATCAGTGACAAGGGCTAGTCGCGAAAAGGAGACAAAGGTGTATTGGATACGGAGAGGAGAAGAGGTGTGAAATGTAAGCCACGTGGGACGGATACATTAGGAACAAGTGAAGGGGGCAGAGAGGGAGTGGGAAAATCAGTGCACAAAGGCGATGAAAGGTGACTGGTGTGTAAAAGTGGAAGAAATGGATGCGCAAAGGGGTGGGAGAGGGGGAGGAGAGCTATTACTTTTAATTGGAGAAATCAAAGTTCATGCCGTTTGGTAGTTTACTGCCGTTCGGCAGTTAGATGTTGATCGCCCAGTTTGCGTGGGCCCTCACTCGTTTATATTACGAATGACGTCTATTTATCGGACGGCGGCGCCCTCTTGTGGCAGCTGACTGAAACGCACGGAATGGGTTTTTGTCCGTATCTGCCCCATCTCTGCAGCAGTGTGGGCCTCAAGGCGCAGAGGTACACGCCGGAATCGGAGACGCGAACCCCGGAGATAGTTAAAAGAATAGTCCTCGATGCTTTCTGAAACACGGAAGTAAACCTGTCCGGGAAATCTCGAGACCGGTCGCCCGCCCCGTGGCTGTATATCATCAGTACGTATCTCGGCGCTTCCCTGCGATATTGGACGTACCAACAGGCGAAGCTAGCGCTGAAGCCTTCGGAGTAACTGCAGTTCAGTGTTAGGCTCTGTCCTTCCTCGACCGCCAGCTGCAGCGGGTCCTGAAACACCGAGTCCCCGCCACGGGTACCTGTAACAAAGCATAGAGCGTGTCATAGAAACATAGAAAAAATGTGAGGAGTAGGCCATTCGGCCCTTCGAGCCAGCACCACCATTCAATATGATCATGGCTGATCATCTAAAATCAGTACCCGGTTCCTCCTTTTTGCCCCAGATCGCTTGATTCCTTTAGCCATGGGAGCTAAATCGAACTCTCTCTTGAAAACATCCAGTGAATCGGCCTTCATTGCCTCCTGTGCCAGAGAAATCCACAGATTCACAACTCTCTGGGTGAAAAAGTTTCTCAGTCCTAAATGGCCAGCCACTTATTCTTAAACTGTGACCCCTGGTTCTGGAGTCTCCCAACATCGGGAACATTTCTCCTGCATCTAGCCTGTCCAATCCTTCAAGAATTTTTTCATGTTTCTATAAGATCTCCTCACATCCTTCTAAATTGAAGTGAATACAAGCCAGTCGACCCATTATTTCATTATATGGCAGTCCCGCCATCCCGGAAATTTACCTGGTATACCTGGTGAACTTACGCTGATCCTCTGCGTCAGAGAACGGGCAGTACCTTGATGTCACGGAATGCACACTGAACAATGAAACACAAACTCACCGGGCACCACAAGGAGTACCAGCGCCAAGAAACACGAGGAGCACATGCTGCCCGATTTGGAAAGAGAGAGAGAAGAAGGCGACTTTCACAATGTGCTCACGCCTCGTATCCGATGTGTGACTAGAAGCCAAGATCCTGTTCACTCCCGTATACACTAGGGGGCGTTTCCATGCGCATGATTGGTTGCGCACACACAACTGAAGCAGCTGAAGCAGAAAGCTTCTCAGATGCACCCCGCGGTGCTCAAAGGCCCGGCTGGCGGGGCCGCCGAAGGCGCGGAGGGCTGCCAAGAGCGGAGGAGGGCCGCCGAGGATACAATGGGAACCGCCGAGAGCATTTGAAAGCCTCCGAGAGCGAGCAGAGTCGCCGAGTGGGTAAATATTGTAAGTTGTCCTTAATGTGCAGAGTAGTGCTAGTGTACGGGCATATACATCAATGACTTGGATGAGGGGATTAAAAGTAACATTAGCAAATTTGCAGATGATACAAAGCTGGGTGGTAGTGTGAACTGTGAGGAAGATGTACAGGTATGTAGGTTAATTGGCTGGGTAAGTGTAAAAATTGTCCCTAGTGGGTGTAGGATAGTGTTAATGTACGGGGATCACCTGGGCGGCACGGACTTGGAGGGCCGAAAAGGCCTGTTTCCGGCTGTAGATATATGATGATGATGATGATGATGATGCTATGAGGTTGCAGGGTGACTTGGACAGGTTGTGTGAGTGGGCGGATGCATGGCAGATGCAGTTTAATGTGGATAATTGTGAGGTTATCCACTTTGGTGGTGAGAATAGGAAGGCAGATTATTATCGAAATGGTGTCAAATTAGGAAAAGGGGACATACAACGAGATCTGGGTGTCCTAGTGCATCAGTCGCTGAAAGGAAACATGCAGGAACAGTAGGCAGTGAAGAAAGCCAATGAGATGTTGGCCTTCATAACAAGAGGAGTTGAGTATAGGAGCAAAGAGGTCCTTCTGCATTTGTACAGGGCCCTAGTGAGACCGCACCTGGAGTACTGTATGCAATTTTGGTCTCCAAATTTGAGGAAGGATATTCTTGCTATTGAGGGCGTGCAGCGTAGGTTGATTCCCGAAATGGCGGGACTGTCATAAGTTGAAAGACTGGAGCGACTAGGCTTGTATACACTGGAAGTTAGAAGGATGAGAGGGGATTTTATTGAAACATATAAGATTATTAAGGGGTTGGACACGTTAGTGGCAGAAAACATGTTCCCAATGTTGGGGGAGCCCAGAACCAGGGGCCACAGTTTAAGAATAAGGGGTAGGCCATTTAGAATGGAGATGAGGAAAAGCTTTTTCACTCAGAGAGTTGTAAATTGTCTGTTGTCTATCGGTGGTCGGAGCGGCCTCGGTGGGCCGAACGGCCTATTTCCGTGCTGTATCTCAAAACTACTCTCTGAACTAAGCTAAATGAATAAACTCCACTTCGCTTGTCTCGACCTAGCGCCTTTCCACTCAGATTGACGATTTTCGCATTCCATGGAAGGACTGGGGTCAATAGACAATAGACAATGGACATTCATGAGTAGGCCATTCGGCCCTTCGAGTCATCACCGCCATTCAATGTGATCATGGCTAATCATTCTCAATCAGTATCCCGCTCCTGCCTTCTCCCCATACCTCCTGACTCCGCTAGCCTTAAGAGCTCTACCTAGCTCTCTCATCAAACCATACAGAGAACTGGCGTCCACTGCCTTCTGAGGCAGAGAATTCCACGGATTTACAACTCTCTGACTGAAAAAGACTTTCCTCATCTCTGTTCTAAATGGCCTACCCCTTATTCTTAAACTGTGGCCCCTGGTTCTGCACTCTCCCAACATTGCGAAAATGTTTCCTGCCTCTAACGTGTCCAACCCCTTAATAATCTTATATGTTTCAATAAGATCCCCTCTCATCCTTCTAAATTCCAGTGTATACAAGCCAAGTCGCTCCAGTCTTTCAACATACGACAGACCCGCCATTCCGGGAATTAACCTGGTAAACCTACGCTGCACGCCCTCAACAGCAAGAATATTCTCCACAAATAAAATCCCTTTTATAAGGAACCAGATCGGATTTCTGAATTGATTAAAAGATACAGCGTGGAAACAGGCCGTCGGATCATCGCCCATACCGGCCATCGATCGTCCATTTGCAGGAGTTCGATGTTATCCCATTTTTTTATCCACTCCCAACATATTATGAACAATTGACAATGACAACCCCACTTGGGACGTGGGAGGAATCAGCAGCACGCAAAGTAAACCCACGCCGTCACAGGGTGAGCTGTGAATTCCACTCAGCCAACACCCGAAGTCTGGATCGAACCCAGGTCTCTGGCGCTGTGAGGCAGCCCGATCTCCGGAGTCTGGACTGAATTGTTTTAGTAGATATTTCGGCGCTTGCCCGCCGTTCTGAATGTACCAGAAAACGACCTGCGGATTGTAAGATTTGGGGTAATTGCAATTAAGTATCACGGCTTGTCCTTCAACAACAGCGAGTTCTTGCGGGTACTGAGACATGGACTCTTCGCCGTAGCTTCCTGTAATAAAGCACACAAAAAATATGCGATGAAGCTTAAAGCTTACAACATATAACCAACAAATACCGTCGATCTGTATAGCACAGGAGTAGTGTCGATGTCGAGCATAATGCTAAAATTAACTAATCTCACATGCTTGCACATAATCCCCCTCCCTCCATTCCCTGCATATCCATATGCCTACCTAATAGTCTGGTAAACACCACTTTCATCTCTGACTGCATTAGCACGCCCCAGCAGTATGTGCCAGGCACCCGTCACCATTTCCCCCCGGTACATCTCCTTTAACATTGACACTTTCACCTTAAAGCTGCCCCCTCCAGACTTGGTGGAAATGTGTTTTGACGGTGTACCCTAACTTTGCATGCTATAATGTTGCAAATTTCTATCTTATCAAAGGCTAGGTGTACATGCTGAGCATTACAACGCAGACTTACTCGGCAGGACGAACGTTATTACGAGCAAAGTGCATGTAGACCACATGGTGCCTGGAAAACAGAGAAGAAAGTTGGTTGTTTTCAGTATCTCGCTGCCCGGCATCTGATATCGGAGGACAGATGCAGATGTCTTTAGGAGACAATGTGGCGTGCGTCTGACGCCGGATTGGATGGGTTGTCATAATCCACGCAACGTCAAACTGTTTACTTAAGACACGCCTACGACGAGGGGGGATAACGGTTCTCTTCAGATAATGTAAAGTATCCACCGACTACCCAACACCATTCTGTGAATAATAATAATAATAATAATAATAATAATAATAATAATAATAATAATAATAATAATAATAATAATAATAATAATAATAATAATAATAATAATAATAATAATAATAATAATAATAATAATAATAATAATAATAATAATAATAATAATAATAATAATAATAATAATAATAATAATAATAATAATAATAATAATAATAATAATAATAATAATAATAATAATAATAATAATAATAATAATAATAATAATAGTAATAATAAGTACTTTATTCGTCCCACAAAGGGGACATTTGCAGGGTTACAGCAGCAAAGTGGATAGCAAAAATAAATAAGCATTCATTAAAAAATTAAAATAGCGGTAATTATTTTTATTCACTGGTCTGCTGGGAGCAGTGCTGGTTGTGCAGTCTGACGGCAGCAGGAAGGAAGGACCTTCGATATCTCCCCTTCACACACTTGGGGTGCAGAAGTCTTGGGGTGAAGAAATCAACATAGTTTAATTATTTGCACCGAGTACTGTTTTGATACCTTTCGTCATGACTTGTCACGTGGGTATGATCAGGTTGTGGGATGCAAACAAGGAGGAAAGGTGACCCGGGAGAAGAGCAGATAAAAGATGGGGTGTACGGGGCCAGAGTGCGAGGATGTGCACTTTACAAGGAGGAATTAAAAGTCAATAAACTGTTAAAAAAGTTGTGAAGATTGAGTTCATTTGTGTGCAATGGTTGATCTCGCGCGTTTCGCCTTCTGTCTGTCTGTCTGGCTCTCGACGCCCCTTAATAACATCCCAGCCTCCTTTACTTTTGAATTTCTTTGGAGATTTACTGCGGTGTTTCTCGAGATATCAGAACTCACTTTCCAGCGTTGTGCGCGTCAGTTTCCATATTTGGACAGACCGGTTATCGCCAATCCCAAAGCAAACCAGCGTTTCGCTAGTTGCAGTAACTGGGTGACATAACGACGGAGCTCACCATCTGAGTGCGACGTTCTCTCCACGCCCTTGTCTTCATGGGAAGCTACTTGCGAGATCCAAACGGGAGGACAATAGAAGCAGACAACCGGATTGCGGATTGTGATTTGGAAGCGGAGAGGAAGCAGGCGCGAATCCCAGGATTAAATTTCCGAACATACCATCCTTTTCTATATAATCATATTGATCATATTGAATGGCGGTGCAGGCTCGAAGGGCCGGGGGGCCTACTCCTGCACCTATTTTCTATGTTTCTATGTTTCTATGTTTCTATTCCATGGACTAAGGTGTTAAAGCCTATAGGATGTAGAATAGACTGCTGGGCAATAATATCTGCTCAACAGAATGTTACAATCATACCCATGATTTTGTCATCCTACTCTGTCGCTCACCTTCTCTCTCCCCTTCTGTCTGTCTGTCTGCCTGTCTGTCTGTCTGTCTGACTGACTGACTGTCTGTCTG
>NC_135968.1:1744977-1775127 GCF_053455715.1 Rhinoraja longicauda | reverse complement strand
AGTTAAATGAGACATCTCTTGTCGCTCTGCAATTCACCGGTAAAACTCAGCGGGCATTCAGGGGACCGTTCCACCATTCCTGAGTAACTATCCTCAGCAAATATCCAGGAGATTGCCCGCGATGCTGGATGTACCAAAATATATATTGAGGAACGCCGCTGTAAGTGCAGTTCAGTGTTGTGCGCTGTCCTTCCTGAACCGTTGATTCACGAGGGTCCTGAGTAACTGAATCTTGCCCACTCGTTCCTGCAACAAAGGACAGAGTTGATCAACAGCCTGAACTAGCATTGGAACCACGAGACACACACTGGTCACATGCGGAAACTCACCGGTCAGCGCGGCCAATATAATCAGGATGCAAATCAGGGAGAACATGGTGTTCGGCTTCAGGCTCGATTAGGAGGCACACTACTTTCAGGAGGTTGATACTGCTTGACCGATATTGGAGATCAGATCCCGGTCACCTTCACTCTGTGTAGAACAGGGGGCGTCGTTTCTGCTGAAGTGTTGGCTGGTAAATTACAGCCGAGCCAATCACGCTACCAATCAGAACGGCCCACGGTTCAGTTTTTCTCAGAGGCGGTTTCTCCGTCTCTTTACATTTCCCAACTCTCTCTCCTCGCCATCAGCCCGCCGCACCCTCGATCTCTCTCTCTCCCTCACACACTCTCCATTTCTCCCACATTCATCACCATTCTCCTCTCTCCCTCTCTCGTTCTTTCTCCCGCCTCTCTTTCCCTCCCCGTTCTCTTTTCCTTTCTGCTTCTCCCCACGTAACTCCTTCTCTCCGCTCCTTGCTCTTTCTCTTCATCTACCTTCTTTCTCATTCACCTCCTCACATCCCGCCAACGCAACCATCGCTGAACCCATCAGAGCACCAATTCGAAGGAGCGTTGGCTCAGCTTCTCCGCTTGATTGTCTTCCCGTCCCCTCCCTCTTCCTTTACCCACTCGTTCTCTCTTCCTCTGCCACCCACCACCCACCCCCCCCTCCCTCTCTCTCTCTCTCTCTCTCTCTCTGTCTCTCTCTCCCTCGCACTCTCCCCCCCCCCCATTCCCTTTATGCCCGCTGCTTCTCATTGCATGCCCCTTTCTTTCGTTGCGTCCATGTCTTCCTATCTCTCCATCAGTCTCTCCCTCTCTCCCATTTCCTCTCTCTCCATCCTCTCTCCCCTTTCTCTATTTCTTCCTCCTCTCCCTTAACCTCTCTCCCCCTCCCCCCTCTCTCTGTCCGCCCACTCCATAGCTCTTGCATTTCTCTCTCGCCGGGATCCCAAGGTGAAAGGGAAAAGATTTAATAGGAATGTGAGGGGGAGCGTTTTCACGTAAATGGTGGTGGGTGTATGGAACAAGCTGCCAGAAGAGCTAGTTGAGGCAGGGAAATCCAAACGCTTAAGAAACAGTTAGACAGGTACATGGATGGGTCAAGTTTGGAGGGATATGGACCAAGCGCAGGTAGGTGGGACTAGTGTAGCTCGGACATGTACGCCGGTGTGGGCAAGGTGGGTCGAAGGATCAACACTTTCACTCTATGACTCTATATGCAACGTTGCTCCATTACAGCTTCCATAAACCCGGTGGGCTGGAGAGCCTCCTTTTACCCATTCTACGATTTACTTATATTTCTATGCTTCATCTATATTGTCGGCATCACGTTCATCGCTGCATGGTCACCAATAAATGAAGCTACTATCACGAGTAATTGAAGCTATCATAGGTCGTAATGTAATGGGCGATGTGGCCGAGTGGTTAAGGTTTCAGACTGCCATTCCATTTTGTTGTGCACGCCTTGGTTCGAATCTTACCCATGTCATTAAGCCACCTTTCATTTAATGAGGTTGGTACAAAACCATTATCAAGAGCTTAATTACTCAAGGAACAAGTTTGTAATTTAAGAAACTGCAGACCTGGGAAAGCGGAAGTGGAGAGTGATTTCCGGAAATAGTCTATTGTGGCAGCATCCGTACAGACAAATCGCTTCTGGAATTTCATCGGCGCTCTCTCTTTCTCTCTCTCTCTCTCTCTATCTCTCCATCTTCCTCGCGTTCTGCAATTCACTTGTTCAACTCGCTCACTGACATTCTCTCATTGAATTCGCATTCGCACCAGTTACTCGCCAATCTGAAACATGCTCATTAATCGCCACTGTGGTTTACTGTTATTGAGCCAATCTCCGATTGACGCTAAGAGGTTTAGTTTTATTAATGTCACGTGTGCCGAGGCGCGGTGAAAGGCTTTGCTTTTAATATTATTCGACCAACTCCTATAATACCACACTACAGTGCGCAGAATATAGTTCTCAGCATTGTCGCGCTTCAGGTCCATGGCCAAACCCCAATGTCTGCAATGCGCCAGAGGTGAATCAGCCGATATGTAGAAATAAAGAACAGCCGATGCTGGTGTATACGACAGATAAACACGAAGCGCTGCAGAAACTGAACGTGTCACGCTGCATTTCTGGGGGGGGGGGGGAAAGACTTGGTGACATTTCGGGTCAGGATCCTCCAACATTGTCTCACGAAAGGATCGCGACCAGAGGGTCACCCATCTTTCTTCCCAGAGATGCTGCCTGATCGGCTCAGTTACAGCAGCATTTTGTGTACATCTTTCAATCGCACAGTACCCTAGCTGATGGAAGGGCCGTTCTGAAGCCCGATAACAGAGGGAAAGAAGCTGTTCCCGAGTTTGGTGCTGCGCGCTTTCAGGATTCGGTGCCTTCTGCCGGAAGGGAGCGATAAGAAGAAGGAATGACCGGGGTGCCGCAAGACATTGATAACCTATATGTTTATCCGAGGGAGCGGGAGGAAGAAGGAATGGCCTTCTAGACTCTTACTGAAATTATATTTTCTCAAGTCATCTGTACTGGTACATCTTATGGAATGGTTACTATACTTGCAATGTCACTGTACATCCATATCCCCCCGTCTCTCGCTGTTTTACCTCAATTAATTCAATATACCAGGGAAATTTGATTATTGCGTGAAATGCTTTGCAAACCTCGTACTACTTCCCGTTGTTACGAGTTAAATTCAACGACCATCCCTCAACTTTGGCGGAATATTGTTGCAGAGTTTCGCCCCCCTTGAGGGGACCACGTGACGCTCCTTGGTTTCAATTGTGTGCGTCCCTTCCGGTTTTCCGGCTCGGCGCGCCGCCTAGCGGGCGCTCAGCGCTACAACCAGAGACGGTTTTTGTCCGGATCTGCCGTCTCCCTTCAACAGTGTGGGGTCCATGGCACAGAGATACACGGCGGAGTCGGACATCAGAGCCCCGGAGAGGGTCAAATGAGACAGCTTCTTGTCATTCTGCCAATCACCGGTGAACCTCAGCGGGCATTCTGCAGACCGTTCCACCGTTCTTGAGTAACCTATCCTCAGCAAGTATTCAGGATATTGCCCGCGATGTTGAATGTACCAAAATATATATGAAGGAGCGCCGCTGTAAGTACAATTCAGTGTTGTGCCCTGTCCTTCTTCAACCGTTGATTCAGAAGGGTCCTGGGTCACTGAATCCCGCCCCTCCGTTGAAGGGAGACCTGATAAAAGTAAATGCAATTATGATAGACGGAGACGGTCAGATCCCTTTCCCCGGGGTAGAAATGTCAAAGGCATTAAGGTGAAGGGGAAAACATTTAATAGGAATCTGATGGGTAACTTTTACACACAAAGGATAGTGCGTGCATGGAACGACCTGCCAGAGGAGGTAGTTGAGGAAGTGAAAATCCTAATCATTGAGAAACAGTTACCCATCAGTTAGATATGGATAGGCCCGGCTTAGAGGGATAAGGGCCAAACACGGGCTGGTGGGACTGGAGTAGCTGGGTTGCGTTGGCCGGTGTGGGCAAGTTCGGCAGAAGGGCCTGTTTCTACGCTGTATCACTCTCTGACTCTATGACTATACAAACAGAGGGCATGACGTCGTCAGAGAGGAATATTTCAAATGAGAATCAATTAGGAACTCACCTGTTCCGAAGGCCAATAGAAGCGGAAGTGAAGACAGAAAGCGCATGCTGTCCAGTCTAACGTCAGCTGCGAAATCAGAATATTTCTTCAGACATGAACGCGGGATAACCAAGGTGAGAAGCGAATTTCAAATCACCGGGGCAAACTTCAACTTATGTTGATGGGAGGGGCCCTGTCCTTCCGTTGATTTTCACGTCATCTCACTCTTGACAACCCAAGTGGAGAATTCAGAAAAGATCGGAGTAGAATTATCCCATTCTGCCCATCAAGTCTACTCCGCCATTCAATCATGGCTGACATATCGCACCCTCCTAACCCCATTCTCCTGTCTCCTCCCCATAACCTCTGACACGCGTACTCATCAAGCATCTACCTATATCTGCCTTAAATATATTCACTGACGTTGCCTCCACAGCTTCTGTGGCAATGAATTCCACATATCCACCACCATATGAATGAAGAAATTCCTTCCCATCTCCTTCCTAAAAGAGCGTCTTTTAATTCTGAGACTATGACCTCCAGTCATTGACTCTCACATGAGCGGAAACTTCCACTCTACCCTACATTTGACTATTCTGTACTCCAATGATGTCTCCCCACCCCCCTAATTCTTCTAAACTACAGCGAGCATAGGCCCAGTGCCGTCAAACGATCGTCATATGTAAACCCATGATTCCTGGGATGATTTTTGTAAACCTCCTCTGGACCCTCTCCAGAGCGAGCACATCCTTCCTCAAATATCGTGCCCAAAGTTGCCCACAACATTCCGAATGCGGCCTAACCTGCGCCTTAAAACACTCAACGTTACATCCCGATTTTTCTATACAAGCTCTCTCGAAATAAATGCGAACATTCCGTTTGATTTCTATACTATTGATTCGACTTACAGATTAACTTTTGGGGGGATCCTGCACGTACCAGCGCTCCCACGTCCCTTTGCCCCTGCGATTTCTGGAGTCTCTCACCATGTAGAAAATAGTCCACGCCATTATTCCCACCACCAAATCCATGACTCACACATCGCTACATTAGATTCCATCTGCCACTTCTCTGCCCACTCTCCAAACCTGTCCAAGTCCTTCTGCAGAGTCCCGGCATCCTCCACACAACCTGCCCCATCCAACTATTTTCATATCATCCGTAACTGGCCATAAAGCCTTCAATCCCCTCGTCCACATCAATAATATACAACGTGAAGAGTAGGGGCCCCAGCACCGGACCTTGCTCGTCATTGGCAGCCAACCAGAAAACCCCCCATTCATTGCATCTCTTTGCCCGGTTGACCGGGCTCGACGCGCCCTCTACCGACCGCTCACTGCAACAACTACAGCCGGTTTTTGACCGGATCCGCCGTCTCCCTGCTACAGTGTGGGGTTCATGGCACAGAGATACACGGCGGAGTCGGACACAAGAGCCCCGGAGAGAGTTAAATGGGACATCGCTTTGTCTTTCTGCAAATCACCGGAGAATCTGAGCGGGCATTCTGGAGACCGTTCCACCATTCCTGAGTAACCTATCTTCAGCAAGTATTCAGGAGATTCTCCGCGATGCTGAATGTACCAAATTATATATGTAGGAGAGCCGGTGTAAACGCAGTTCAGTGTTGTGTTCTGTCCTCCTTCAACCGTTGATTCAGGAGGGTCCTGGGTCACTAAATCTTGTGCCTTCGTTGAGGGGAGACCTGAAAGAAGTTAATAAAATTATGAGAGACATAGATAGGGTAGACAGTCAGATCTCTTTCTCCGCGGGTGGAAATGTTAAAGACTTTAAGGTGAAGTGGAAAAGATTTAATAGGAATCCGAGGGGTACATTTTTCACACAAAGGATGGTAGGTGCATGGAAACATCTGCCAGAGGTGGTACTTGAGTCAGTGAGCATCCTAATCTTTGAGGAACAATCAGACTGCTACATGGATAGGCCGGGTGCAGAGTGATATGGGCCAAACGCGGGCAGATGGGGCAGGTAGGCCGATGTGGACAAGTTGGGCAGAAGGGCTTGTTTATACGCTGTATCACTCTGACTCTTTGACTATATAAATAGAGGGAATGACGGCGTCAGAGAGGAGTACTTCAAGGAGAAACAATTAGGAACTCACATGTGCCAAAGGCCAATAGAATCGGAAGTGAAGACAGAAAGAACATCCTGTCCAGTCTAACTTCAGCTGCAAAATCAGAATATTTCTTCAGACGTGAACGAGGGATAACCAAGGTGAGAATAGAAATTCAAATCACCGTGGCATCCTTCAACTTCTGTTGATGGGAGGGGTCTTGTCGTGCTGCACGATTGGCTGGTCAACCGGAACCCCGACGGGCGTCAGTTGTGTTTCCGGCCGTCTCTCTGGTTCGGGAACGGACTTTGCCCTGTCACGAAATCCGTCTGAAAAGTAACATTTTCTAACTAGACCTGGTTAATTCAGTAGGTTACAATTCCGTGCAGCGTAGGTTCACTAGGTTAATTCCCGGAATGGCGGGACTGTCGTATGTTGAAAGGCTGGAGCGATTGGGCTTGTATACACTGGAATTTAGAAGGATGAGGGGGGATCTTATTGAAACATATAAAATAATTAGGGGATTGGACACATTAGAGGCAGGAAACGTGTTCCCAATGTTGGGGGAGTCCAGAACAAGGGGCCACAGTTTAAGAATAAGAGGTAGGCCATTTAGAACGGAGATGAGGAAGAACTTTTTCAGTCAGAGAGTGGTGAGGGTGTGGAATTCTCTGCCTCAGAAGGCAGTGGAGGCCAGTTCGTTGGATGCTTTCAAGAGAGAGCTGGATAGAGCTCTTAAGGATAGCGGAGTGAGGGGGTATGGGGAGAAGGCAGGAACGGGGTACTGATTGAGAGTGATCAGCCATGATCGCATTGAATGGCGGTGCTGGCTCGAAGGGCGGAATGGCCTACTCCTGCACCTATTGTCTATTGTCTATTGTCTATTTTCTCGTCATCTCACTCTTGACAACACAAGTGGAGAATTCATAAGAGATCGGAGTAGAATTAGGCCATTCGGCCCATCAAGTAGAAAGTAGTATATGCCATTAATCCTACCACCAAAATCCATGACTCCAGTTTTTGCTACACTAGATTCCATCTGCCACTTCTCTGCCCACATTCCCAACCTGTCCAAGTCCTTCTGCAGAGTCCCTGATTTCTCCACACAACTTGCCCCTCCGACTGTTTTCATATCATCCATAACTTGGCCACAAAGTCTTCAATCACCTCGTCCACATCAATAATATACAACGTGAAGAGTAGCGGCCCCAGCACCGACCCTTGCAGGAACTCCGCTTGTCATTGGCAGCCAACCGGAAACCCCCCATTCATTGCATCTCTTTGCCCGGTTGACCGGGCTCGTCGCGCCCTCTAGCGAGCGCTCACTACAACAACTACTGTCGGTTTTTGTCGGGATCCGCCGTCTCCCTGCTACAGTGTGGGGTTCATGGCACAGAGATACACGGCGGAGTCGGACACAAGAGCCCCGGAGAGAGTTAAATGAGACATCGCTTTGTCTATCTGCCTATCACCGGTAAACCTCAGGGGGCATTCCGGAGAGCGGTCCACCTTTCCTGAGTAATCTATCCTCAGCAAGTATTCAGGATATTCTCCGCGATGCTGAATGTACCAAAATATATATGAAGGAGAGCCGGTGGAAACGCAGTTCAGTATTGTTTTCTGTCCACCTTCAACCGTTGATTCAGGAGGGTTCTGGGTCACTGAATCCAGAGCCTTCGTTGAGGGGAGACCTGAAAGAAGTTAATAAAATTATGAGAGACATAGATAGGGTAGACAGTCAGATCCCTTTCTCCGCGGGTGGAAATGTCAAAGACTTTAAGGTGAAGTGGAAAAGATTTAATAGCAATCCGAGGGGTACCTTTTGCGCACAAAGGATGGTAGGTGCATGGAACCAGCTGCCAGAGGAGGTAGTTGAGTCAGTGAACATCCTGATGTTTGAGGAACTGTTAGACAGGTACGTGGATAAGCCGGGTTTAGAGTGATATGGGCCAAACGCGGGCAGATGGGACTGGAGTAGCTGGGGCATATAGGCCAATGTGGGCATGTTGGGCAGAAAGGCTTGTTTCTACGCTGTATCACTCTCTGACCCTATGACTATATAAATAGCGGGCATGACGTCAAGGTCAGAGCGGTATATTTTCAAGGAGCAACAATTAGGAACTCACCTATTCCAAAGGCCAATAGAAGCGGAAGTGAAGACAGAAAGAGCATGCTGTCCAGACTAACGTCAGCTGCGAAATCAAAATATTTCTTCAGACGTGAACGCGGGATAACCAAAGTGAGAAGAGAAATTCAAATCACCGGGGCAACCTTCAACTTATGCTGATGGGGGTGTGGGGCTTGTCGTGCTGCACGATTGGAAAATATTTAATAGGAATCCGAGGTGTACATTTTTCACGCAAAGGATGGCAGCTGCAGAGAACCAGCTGCGAGAGGAGGTAGTTGAGTCAGTGAACATCCTGATGTTTGAGGAACAATTAGACAGTTTCATGGATTAACCGGGTTTAGAATGATATGGGCCATACGCGGGCAGATGGGACTGGAGTAGCTGGGGCAGGTAGGCCGATGTGGGCAAGTTGGGCAGAAGGGCTTATTTCTACGCTGTATCACTCTCTGACTCTTTGATTATATAAATAAAGGGCATGACGTCGTCAGAGAGGAATATTTTCAAGGAGAAACAATTAGGAACTCACCTGTTCCGAAGGCCAATAGGAGCGGAAGTGAAGACAGAAAGCGCATGCTGTCCAGTGTAACGTCAGCTGAGAAATCAGAATATTTCTTCAGACGTGAACGCGGGATAACCAAGGTGAGAATAGAAATTTAAATCACCGGAATAACCTTCCACTTATGTTCATGGGAGGGGCCCTGTCCTGCTGCACGATTGGCTGGTCAACTGGAACCCCGACCGGCATCAGTTGTGTTTCCGGCCATCTCTCTGGTTCGGGGACCGACTTTGCCCTGTAACAAAATCCATCTGAAAAGTAACATTTTCTAACTAGACCTGGTTAGGATACAATGCCGTTGATTTTCTCGTCATCTCACTCTTGACAACCCAAGTGGAGAATTCATAAGAGATCGGAGTAGAATTAGGCCATTCGCCCCATCAAGTAGAAAGTAGTATATGCCATTAACCCTACCACCAAAATCCATGACTCCATACTTTGCTACACGAGATTCCATCTGCCACTTCTCTGCCCACTCTCCCAACCTGTCCAAGTCCTTCTGCGGAGTCCCTGATTTCTCCACAGAACCAGCCACTCCAACTGTTTTCATATCATCCGTAACTTGGCCACAAAGTCTTCAATCCCCTCGTCCACGTCAATAATATACAACGTGAAGAGTAGCGGCCCCAGCACCGGCCCTTGCAGGAACTCCGCTCGTCACTGGCAGCCAACCAGAAAACCCCCCATTCATTGCAACTCTTTGCCCGGTTGACCGGGCTCGACGCGCCCTCTAGCGAGCGCTCACTGCAACAACTACAGTCGGTTTTTGTCGGGATCCGCCGTCTCCCTGCGACAGTGTGGGGTTCATGGCACAGAGATACACGGCGGAGTCGGACACAAGAGCCCCGGAGAGAGTTAAGTGAGATATCGTCTTGTCTCTCTGCCAATCACCGGAGAATCTCAGCGGGCATTCTGTAGACCGTTCCACCATTCCTGCGTAACCTATCCTCAGTAAATATTCAGGAGATTCTCCGCCATGCTGAATGTACCAAAATATAAATGTAGCATCGCCGGTGTAAGTACAATTCATTGCTGCGGTCTGTCCATTTTCCACCGTTAATTCAGGAGGGTCCTGGGTCACTGAATCCAGAGCCTTCGTTGAGGGGAGACCTGAAAGAACTTAATAAAATTATGAGAGAAATAGATTGGGTAGACAGTCAGATCCCTTTCTCCGCGGGTGGAAATGTTAAGGACTTTAAGGTGAAGTGCAAAAGATTAATAGGAATCCGAGGGGTACATTTTTCACACAAAGGATGGTAGGTGCATGGAAACATATGCCAGAGGAGGTAGTTGAGTCAGTGAGCATCCTAATCTTTGAGGAACAATTAGACAGGTACGTGGATAGGCCGGGTGCACAGTTTTATGGGCCAAACGCGGGCAGATGGGACTGGAGTACCTGGGGCAGGTAGCCCGATGTGGGCAAGTTGGGCAGAAGGGCTTGTTTCTACGCTGTATCACTCTCTGACTCTTTGACTATATAAATAGAGGGCATGACGGCGTCAGAGAGGAGTATTTCAAGGAGAAACAATTAGGAACTCGCCTGTTCCAAAGGCCAATAGAAGCGGAAGTGAAGACAGAAAGCGCATCCTGTCCAGTCTAACGTCAACTGCGAAATCAGAATATTTCTTCAGACGTGAACGAGGGATAACCAAGGTGAGAATAGAAATTCAAATCACCGTGGCATCCTTCAACTTATGTTGGTGGGAGGGGTTCTGTCCTGCTGCACGATTGGCTGGTCAACCGGAACCCCGACCGACGTCAGTTGTGTTTCCGGCCATCTCACTGGTTCGGGGACCGACTTTCACCTGTAACGAAATCCGTCTGATAAGTAATATTTTCTAACTAGACCTGGTTAATTCAGTAGGTTACAATTCCGTTGATTTCCTCGTCATCTCACTCTTAACAAACCAAGTAGATAATTCAGAAGAGATCGGAGTAGAATTATCCCATTCTGCCCATCAAGTCTACTCCGCCATTCAATCATGGCTGACATATCGCACCCTCCTAACCCCATTCTCCTGTCTCCTCCCCATAACCTCTGACACGCGTACTCATCAAGCATCTACCTATATCTGCCTTAAATATATTCACTGACGTTGCCTCCACAGATTCTGTGGCAATGAATTCCACATATCCACCACCCTATGAATCAAGAAATTCCTTCCCATCTCCTTCCTAAAAGAGCGTCCTTTAATTATGAGGCTATGACCTCCAGTCATTGACTCTCACATGAGCGGAAACTTCCACTCTACCCTACCTTTGACTATTCTGTACGTTTCAATGAGGTCTCCCCACCCCCCTAATTCTTCTAAACTACAGCGAGCATAGGCCCAGTGCCGTCAAACGACCGTCATACGTAAACCCATGATTAATGGGATGACTTTTGTAAACCTCCTCTGGACCCTCTCCAGAGCGTGCACATCCTTCCTCAAATATGGTGCCCAAAGTTGCCCACAATATTCCGAATGCGGCTTAACCTGCGCCTTAAAACACTCAACATTACATCCCGATTTTTCTATACAAGCTCTCTCGAAATAAATACGAACATTCCGTTTGATTTCTCTACTATTGATTCGACTTACAGATTAACTTTTTGGGGGATCCTGCACGTACCAGCACTCCCAAGTCCCATTGCCCCTGCGATTTCTGGAGTCTCTCACCATGTAGAAAATAGTCATTATTCCCACCACCAAAATCCATGACTCCACGCATTCCATCTGCCACTTCTCTGCCCACTCTCCAAACCTGTCCAAGTCCTTCTGCAGAGTCCGTGCATCCTCCACACAACCTGCCCCATCCAACTATTTTCATATCATCCGTAACTGGCCACAAAGCCTTCAACCCCCTCGTCCACGTCAATAATATACAACGTGAAAAGTAGCGGCCCCAGCACCGGCCCTTGCAGGAACTCCGTTCGTCACTGGCAGCCAACCAGAAAACCCCCCATTCATTGCAACTCTTTGCCCGGTTGACCGGGCTCGTCGCGCCCTCTAGCAAGCGCTCACTGCAACAACTACAGCCGGTTTTTGTCGGGATCCGCCGTCTCCCTGCGACAGTGTGGGGTTCATGGCACAGAGATACACGGCGGAGACGGACACAAGAGCCCCGGAGAGAGTTAAATGAGACATCGTTTTGTCTCCCTGCAAATCAGCGGTGAACCTCAGCGGGCATTCTGGAGACCGGTCCATCTTTCCTGAGTAACCTATCCTCAGCAAGTATTCAGGAGATTCTCCGCGATGTTGAATATACCAAATTATATATGATGGAGAGCCGGTGTAAACGCAGTTCAGAGTTGTGGTCTGTCCTTTTTCAACCGTTGATTCAGGAGGGTCCTGTGTCACTGAATCTTGAGCCTTCGTTGAGGGGAGACCTGAGAGAAGTTAATAAAATTATGAGAGACATAGATAGGGTAGACAGTCAGATCCCTTTCTCCGCGGCTGGAAATGTCAAAGACATTAAGGTGAAGTGGAAAAGATTTAATAGGAATCCGAGGGGAACCCTTTTCACACAAAGGATGGTAGGTGCATGGAACCAGCTGCCAGAGGAGGTCGTTGAGTCAGTAAACATTCTGATGTTTGAGGAACAATTAGACAGCTACATGGATAGGCCGGGTGCAGAGTGATCTGGGCCAAACGCGGGCAGATGGGACTGGACTACCTGGGGCATGTACGCCGATGTGGGCAAGTTGGGCAGAAGGGCTTGTTTATACGCTGTATCACTCTGACTCTTTGACTATATAAATAGAGGGAATGACGGCGTCAGAGTGTAGTACTTCAAGGAGAAACAATTAGGAACTCACCTGTTCCAAAGGCCAATAGAATCGGAAGTGAAGACAGAAAGAGCATGCTGTCCAGTCTAACTTCAGCTGCGAAATCAGAATATTTCTTCAGACGTGAACGCGGGATAACCAAGGTGAGAATAGAGATTCAAATCACCGGGGCAACCTTTAACTTATGTTGATGGGGGGGGGGGGGGCTTGTAGTGCTGTACGATTGGCTGGTCAACCGGAACCCCGACCGGCGTCAGTTGTGTTTCCGGCCATCTCTCTGGTTCGGGAATCGACTTTCGCCTGTAACGAAATCCGTGTGAAAAGTAACAATTTCTAACTAGACCTGGTTAATTCAGTAGGATACAATTCCCATTGATTTTCTCGTCATCTCACTCTTGACAACCCAAGTAGAGAATTCATAAGAGATCGGAGTAGAATTAGGCCATTCGGCCCATGATGTAGAAAGTAGCATATGCCATTAACCCTACCACCAAAATCCATGACTCCATACTTTGCTACACCAGATTCGATCTGCCACTTCTCTGCCAACTCTCCCAACCTGTCCAAGTCCTCCTGCAGAGCCCCTGGGTTCTCCATACAACCTGCCCCTCCGACTGTTTTCATATCATCCGTAACTTGCCCACAAAGTCTTCAATCCCCTCGTCCACATCAATAATATACAACGTGAAGAGTAGCGGCACCAGCACCGGCCCTTGCAGGAACTCCGCTAGTCACTGGCAGCCAACCAGAAACCCCCCCCCCCACCCCCCCCCCCCCCCCCCCCCCATTCATTGCAACTCTTTGCCCGGTGACAGGGCTCGACGCGCCCTCTAGCGAGCGCTCACAGCAACAACTACAGCCGGTTTTTGACCGGATCCGCCGTCTCCCTGCTACAGTGTGGGGTTCATGGCACAGAGATACACAGCGGCGTCGGACACAAGAGCCCCGGAGAGAGTTAAATGAGACATCGTCTTGTCTCTCTGCCAATCACCGGAGAATCTCAACGGGCATTCTGGAGACCGTTCCACCATTCCTGAATAACCTATCCTCAGCAAGTATTCAGGAGATTCTCCGCGATGCTGAATGTACCAAAATATAAATGTAGCATCGCCGGTGTAAGTACAATTCAGTGCTGCGGTCTGTCCATCTTCCACCGTTGATTCAGAAGGGTCCTGGGTCACTGAATCCAGAGCCTTCGTTGAGGGGAGACCTGAAAGAAGTTAATAAAATTATGAGAGACATAGATAGGGTAGACAGTCAGATCCCTTTCTCCGCGTGTGGAAATGTTAAAGACTTTTAGGTGAAGTGGAAAAGATTTAATAGGAATCCGAGGGGTACATTTTTCACACAAAGGATGGTAGGTGCATGGAAACATCTGCCTGAGGAGGTAGTTGAGGCAGTGAGCACCCTAATCTTTGAGGAACAATTAGACAGCTACTTAGATAGGCCGGGTGCAGAGTGATATGCGCCAAACGCGGGCAGATGGGACTGGAGTACCTGGGGCAGGTAGGCCGATGTGGGCAAGTTGGGCAAAAGGGCTTGTTTCTACGGTGTATCACTCTCTGACTCTTTGACTATATAAATAGAGGGCATGACGGCGTCAGAGAGGAATATTTCAAGGAGAAACAATTAGGAACTCACCTGTTCCAAAGGCCAATAGAAGCGGAAGTGAAGACAGAAAGCGCATGCTGTCCAGTCTAACGTCAGCTGCGAAATCAGAATATTTCTTCAGACGTGGACGCGGGATAACCAAGGTGAGAATAGAAATTCAAATCACCGGAATAACCTTCAACTTATGTTGATGGGAGGGGCCCTGTCCTGCTGCACGATTGGCTGGTCAACCGGAACCCCGACCGGCATCAGTTCTGTTTCCGGCCATCCATCTGGTTCGAGGACCGACTTTCACCTGTAACGAAATCCGTGTGAAAAGTAACATTTTCTAACTAGACCTGGTTAATTCAGTAGGTTACAATTCTGTTGATTTTCTCGTCATCTCTCTCTTGACAACCCAAGTGGAAAATTCATAAGGGATCCGAGTAGAATTACGCCATTCGGCCCATCATAATAGATTATGAGGGAAAACTGGCAAGGAACATAAAAACTCACGGCAAAAGCTTTTATAGATATGCGAAGAGAAAAAGATTAGTTAAGACAAATGTAGGTCCCTTGCAGTCGGAAACAGGTCAATTGATCATAGGGAACAAGGAGATGGCATACCAATTGAACAAATACTTTGGTTCTGTCTTCACTAAGGAAGACATAAACCGCCTGCTGGAAATAGCGGGGGACCGGGGGTCTAATGAGATGGAGGAACTGAGGGAAATCCAGGTTAGTCGGGAAGTGGTGTTAGGTAAATTAAAAGGATTAAAGGCAGATAAATCCCTAGGGCCACATAGGCTGCATCCCAGAGTGCTTAAGGAAGTAGCCTCAGAAATAGTGGATGCATTAGCGATAACTTTTCAAAATTCCTTAGATTCTGGAGTAGTTCCTGAGGACTGGAGGGTAGCTAATGTAACCCCACTTTTTAAAAAGGGAGGGAGAGAGAAAACGGGGTATTATAGACCAGTTAGCCTAACATCGGTAGTGGGGAAAATGCTAGAGTCCGTTTTTAAAGATGTGATAGCATCACATTTGGAAAGTGGTGAAATCATCGGACAAAGTCAGCATGGATTTACAAAAGGCAAATCATGTCTGACGAATCTTATAGAATTTTTCGAGGATGTAACTAGTAGAGTGGATAAGGGAGAACCAGTCGATGTGTTATATCTGGACTTTCAAAAGGCCTTCGACAAGATCCCACATAGGAGATTGGTGTACAAACTTAAAGCACACGGTATTGAGGGTTCAGTGTTGAGGTGGATAGAAAATTGGCTGGCGGACAGGAAGGAAAGAGTAGGAATAAACGGGTCCTTTTCGGAATGGCAGGCAGTGACTAGTGGGGTACCGCAAGGCTCAGTGCTGGGACCCCAGTTATTTACAGTGTATATTAATGATTTGGACGAGGGAATTGAATGCAACATCTCTAAGTTTGCGGATGATACGAAGCTGGGTGGCTGTGTTAGCTGCGAGGAGGATGCTAGGAGGCTGCAGAGTGACTTGGATAGATTAGGCGAGTGGGCAAATGCATGGCAGATGCAATATAATGTGGATAAATGTGAGGTTATCCACTTTGGCGGCAAGAACAGGAAAGCAGAGTATTACCTGCATGGTGATCGATTAGGAGAAGGGGAGATGCAACGTGACCTGGGTGTCATGGTGCACCAGTCATTGAAAGCAAGCGTGCAGGTGCAGCAGGCAGTGAAGAAAGCGAATGGTATGTTGGCATTCATACCAAGAGTATTTGAGTTTAGGAGCAGGGAGGTTCTACTGCAGTTGTACAGGGCCTTGGTGAGACCGCACCTGGAGTATTGTCTGCAGTTTTGGTCTCCTAATCTGAGGAAAGACGGTCTTGCCTTAGAGGGAGTACAGAGAAGGTTCACTAGATTGATCCCCGGGATGGCGGGACTTTCATATGAAGAAAGATTGGATAGACTAGGCTTGTACTCGCTGCAATTTAGAAGACTGAGGGGGGATCGTATAGAAACATATAAAAGTCTTAAGGGGTTGGAGAGGCTAGATGCGGGAAGATTGTTCCCGATGTTGGGGGAGTCCAGAACCAGGGGTCACAGCTTAAGGATAAGGGGGAAGTCTTTTAGGACCGAGATGAGAAAACATTTCTTCACACAGAGAGTGGTGAGTCTGGGGAATTCTCTGCCACAGAAGATAGTTGAGGCCAGTTCATTGGCTGTATTTAAGATGGAGTTAGATGTGGCCCTTTTTGCTAAAGGGATCAGGGGGTATGGAGAGAAGGCAGGTACAGGTTACTGAGCTGGATGATCAGCCATGATCATATTGAATGGCGGTGCAGGCTCGGAGGGCCGAGTGGCCTACTCCTGCACCTATTTTCTATGCTTCTATGTTTCTATCATGTAGAAAGTAGCATATGCCATCAATCCTACCACCAAAATCCACGACTCCACACTTTGCTACACCAGATTCCATCTGCCACTTCTCTGCCCACTCTCCCAACCTGTCCAAGCCCTTCTGTAGAGTCCCTGCTTTCTCCACACAACCTGCCCTCCGACTGTTTTCATATCATCCGCAACTTGGCCACAAAGTCTTCAATCACCTCGTCCACATCAATAATATACAACGTGAAGAGTAGCGGCCCCAGCACCGGCCCTTGCAGGAACTCCGCTAGTCATTGGCAGCCAACCAGAAAACCCCCCATTCATTGCATCTCTTTGCCCGGTTGACCGGGCTCGACGCGCCCTCTAGGGAGCGCTCACTGCAACAACTGCAGCCGGTTTTTGACCGGATCCGCCGTCTCCCTGCTACAGTGTGGGGTTCATGGCACAGAGATACACGGCGGAGTCGGACACAAGAGCCCCGGAGAGAGTTAAATGAGACATCGCTTTGTCTCTCTGCCTATCGACCGTCATAAGTAAACCCATGATTCCTGGGATGACTTTTGTAAACCTCCTCTGGACCCTCTCCAGAGCGAGCACATCCTTCCTCAAATATGGGTGTCCAAAGTTGCCCACAATATTCCGAATGCGGCCTAACCTGCGCCTTAAAACGCTCAACGTTACATCCCGATTTTTGTATACAAGCTCTCTCCATATAAATGCGAACATTCCGTTTGATTTCTCTACTATTGATTCGACTTACAGATTAACTTTTTTTGGGGATCCTGCACGTACCAGCACTGCCAAGTCCCTTTGCCCCTGCGATTTCTGGAGTCTCGCACCATGTAGAAAATAGTCCACGCCATTATTCCCACCACCAAAATCCATGACTCCACAAATTGCAACATTAGATTCCATCTGCCACTTCTCTGCCCACTCTCCAAACTTGTCCAAGTCCTTCTGCAGAGTCCCTGCATCCTCCACACAACCGCTCACTGCACATCGCTTTGTCTCTCTGCCTATCACCGGTAAACCTCAGGGGGCATTCTGAAGACCGGTCCACCTTTCCTGAGTAATCTATCCTCAGCAAGTATTCAGGATATTCTCCGCGATGCTGAATGTACCAAAATATATATGTAGTAGTGCCGCTGTAAGTACAATTCATTGCTGCGGTCTGTCCTCCTTCAACCGTTGATTCAGGAGGGTCCTGGGTCACTGAATCCAGAGCCTTCGTTGAGGGGAGACCTGAAAGAAGTTAATAAGATTATGAGAGACATAGATAGGGTAGACAGTCAGATCCCTTTCTCCGCGGGTGGAAATGTCAAAGACATTAAGGTGAAGTGGAAAAGATTTCATAGGAATCCGAGGGGTACCTTTTGCGCATAAAGGATGGTAGGTGCATGGAACCACCTGCCAGAGGAGGTAGTTGAGTCAGTCAACATCCTGATGTTTGAGGAACAATTAGACAGGTACGTGGATAAGCCCGGTTTCGAGTGGAATGGGCCAAACGTGGGCAGATGGGACTGGAGTAGCTGGGGCAGGTTGGCCGATGTGGGCAAGTTGGGCAGAAGGGCTTGTTTCTCCGCTGTATCACTCTATGACTTGTTGACTATATAAATAGAGGGCACGGCGTCAAGGTCAGAGGGGTATATTTTCAAGGAGAAACAATTGGGAACTCACTTATTCCAAAGGCCAATAGAAGCGGAAGTGAAGACAGAAAGACCATGCTGTCCAGTCTAACGTCAGCTGCGAAATCAAAATATTTCTTCAAACGTGAACGCGGGATAACCAAGGTGAGAAGAGAAATTCAAATCACCGGGGCAAACTTCAACTTATGTTGATGGGAGGGGCCCTGTCCTCCTGCACGATTGGCTGGTCAACCGGAACCCCGACCGGCGTCAGTTGTGTTTCCGGCCATTTCTCTGGTTCGGGGACCGACTTTCCCCGGTAACGAAATCCGTCTGACAAGTAACATTTTCTAACTAGACCTGGTTAATTCAGTAGGTTACAATTCCGTTGATTTTCACGTCATCTCACTCTTGAGAATTCACAAGAGATCGGAGTAGAATTAGGCCATTCGGCCCATCAAGTCTACTCCGCCATTCAATCATGGCTGACATATCGCACCCTCCTAACCCCATTCTCCTGTCTCCTCCCCATAATCTCTGACACGCGTACTCATCAAGCATCTACCTATATCTGCCTTAAATATATTCACTGACGTTGCCTCCACAGCTTCTGTGGCAATGAATTCCACATATCCACCACCCTATGAATGAAGAAATTCCTTCCCATCTCCTTCCTAAAAGAGCGTCCTTTAATTCTGAGGCTATGACCTCCAGTCATTGACTCTCACATGAGCGGAAACTTCCACTCTACCCTACCTTTGACTATTCTGTACGTTTCAATGAGGTCTCCCCACCCACCTAATTCTTCTAAACTACAGCGAGCATAGGCCCAGTGCCGTCAAACGATCGTCATACGTAAACCCATGATTCCCGGGATGATTTTTGTAAACCTCCTCTGGACCCTCTCCAGAGCGAGCACATCCTTCCTCAAATATGGTGCCCAAAATATTCCGAATGCGGCCTAACCTGTGCCTTAAAACACTCAACGTTACATCCCGATTTTTCTATACAAGCTCTCTCGAAATAAATGCGAACATTCCATTTGATTTCTATACTATTGATTCGACTTACAGATTAACTTTTTGGGGGATCCTGCACGTACCAACACTCCCAAGTCCCTTTGCCCCTGCGATTTCTGGAGTCTGTCACCATGTAGAAAATATTGCACGCCATTATTCCCACCACCAAAATCCATGACTCCACACATTGCTACATTAGATTCCATCTGCCACTTCTCTGCCCACTCTCCCAACCTGTCCAAGTCCTTCTGCAGAGTCCCTGCATCCTCCACACAACCTGCCCCATCCAACTATTTTCATATCATCCGTAACTGGCCACAAAGCCTTCAACCCCCTCGTCCACATCAATAATATACAACGTGAAGAGTAGCGGCCCCAGCACCGGCCCTTACAGGAACTCCGCTAGTCATTGGCAGCCAACCAGAACCCCCGCACGCCCCCATTCATTGCATCTCTTTGCCCGGTTGACCGGGCGCGACGCGCCCTCTAGCGAGCGTTCACTTCAACAACTACAGCCGGTTTTTGACCGGATCCGCCGTCTCCCTGCTACAGTGTGGGGTTCAGGGCACAGAGATACACGGCAGAGTCGGACACAAGAGCCCCGGAGAGAGTTAAATGAGACATCGTTTTGTCTCCCTGCAAATCACCGGTGAACCTCAGCGGGCATTCTGGAGACCGGTCCATCTTTCCTGAGTAACCTATCCTCAGCAAGTATTCAGGAGATTCTCCGCGATGTTGAATATACCAAATTATATATGATGGAGAGCCGGTGTAAACGCAGTTCAGTGTTGTGTTCTGTCCTCCTTCAACCGTTGATTCAGGAGGTTCCTGGGTCACTGAATCTTGAGCCTTCGTTGAGGGGAGACCTGAAAGAAGTTAATAAGATTATGAGAGACATAGATAGGGTAGACAGTCAGATCCAAAGATTTTAAGGTGAAGTGGAAAAGATTTAATAGGAATCCGAGGGGTGCCTGTTGCGCACAAAGGATGGTAGGTGCATGGAAGCAGCTGCCAGAGGAGGTAGTTGAGTCAGTGAACATTCTGATGTTTGAGGAACAATTAGACAGGTACGTGGATAAGCCCGGTTTCGAGTGATATGGGCCAAACGCGGGCAGATGGGACTGGAGTAGCTGGGGCAGGTTGGCCGATGTGGGCAAGTTGGGCAGAAGGGCTTGTTTCTCCGCTGTATCACTCTATGACTTGATGACTATATAAATAGAGGGCACGTCGTCAAGGTCAGAGGGGTATATTTTCAAGGAGAAACAATTAGGAACTCACCTGTTCCAAAGGCCAATATAAGCGGAAGTGAAAACAGAAAGAGCATGCTGTCCAGTCTAAAGTCAGCTGCGAAATCAGAATATTTCTTCAGACGTGAACGTGGGATAACCAAGGTGAGAATAGAGATTCAAATCACCGGGGCAACCTTCAACTGATGATGATGGGAGGGGCTCTGTCCTGCTGCACGATTGGCTGGTCAACCGGAACCCCGACCGGCATCAGTTGTGTTTCCGGCCATCTCTCTTGTTCGGTGACCGACTTTGCCCTGTAACAAAATCCGTCTGAAAAGTAACATTTTCTAACTAGACCTGGTTAATTCAGTAGGATCCAATTCCATTGATTTCCTCGTCATCTCACTCTTGACAACCCAAGTGGAGAATTCATAAGAGATCGGTGTAGAATTAGACCATTCGGCCCATCAAGTAGAAAGTAGCATATGCCATTAACCCCACCACCAAAATCCACGACTCCACACTTTGCTACACTAAATTCCATCTGCCACTTCACTGCCCTTTCTCCCAACCAGTCCAAGTCCTTCTGCAGAGTCCCTGATTTCTCCACACAACCTGCCCCTCCGACTGTTTTCATATCATCCCTAACTTGGCCACAAAGTCTTCAATCCCCTCGTCCACATCAATAATATACAACGTGAAGAGTAGCGGCCCCAGCACCGGCCCTTGCAGGAACTCCGCTCGTCACTGGCAGCCAACCAGAAAACCCACCATTCATTGCATCTCTTTGCCCGGTTGACCGGGCTCGACGCGCCCTCTAGCGAGCGCTCACTGCAACAACTACAGCCTGTTTTTGTCGGGATCCTCCGTCTCCCTGCTACAGTGTGGGGTTCATGGCACATAGATACACGGCGGCATCGGACACAAGAGCCCCGGAGAGAGTTAAATGAGACATCGTCTTGTCTCTCTGCCAATCACCGGAGAATCTCAGCGGGCATTCTGGAGACCGTTCCACCATTCCTGAGTAACCTATCCTCAGCAAGTATTCAGGAGATTCTCCGCGATGCTGAATGTACCAAAATATAAATGTAGCTTCGCCGGTGTAAGTACAATTCAGTGCTGCGGTCTGTCCATCTTCCACCGTTGATTCAGAAGGGTCCTGGGTCACTGAATCCAGAGCCTTCGTTGAGGGGAGACCTGAAAGAAGTTAATAAAATTATGAGAGACATAGATAGGGTAGACAGTCAGATCCCTTTCTCCGCGTGTGGAAATGTTAAAGACTTTTAGGTGAAGTGGAAAAGATTTAATAGGAATCCGAGGGGTACATTTTTCACACAAAGGATGGTAGGTGCATGGAAACATTTGCCTGAGGAGGTCGTTGAGGCAGTGAGCACCCTAATCTTTGAGGAACAATTAGACAGCTACTCAGATAGGCCGGGTGCAGAGTGATATGGGCCAAACGCGGGCAGATGGGACTGGAGTACCTGGGGCAGGTAGGCCGATGTGAGCAAGTTGGGCAAAAGGGCTTGTTTCTACGCTGTATCACTCTCTGACTCTTTGACTATATAAATAGAGGGCATGACGGCGTCAGAGAGGAATATTTCAAGGAGAAACGATTAGGAACTCACCTGTTCCAAAGGCCAATAGAAGCGGAAGTGAAGACAGAAAGCGCATGCTGTCCAGTCTAACGTCAGCTACGAAATCAGAATATTTCTTCAGACGTGAACGCGGGATAACCAAGGTGAGAATAGAAATTCAAATCACCGGAATAACCTTCAACTTATGTTGATGGGAGGGGCCCTGTCCTGTTGCACGATTGGCTGGTCAACCGGAACCCCGACCGGCATCAGTTGTGTTTCCGTCCATCTCTCTTGTTCGGGGACCGACTTTGCCCTGTAACAGAATCCGTCTGAAAAGTAACATTTTCTAACTAGACCTGGTTAATTCAGTAGGATACAATTCCAATGATTTTCTCGTCATCTCACTCTTGACAACCCAAGTGGAGAATTCATAAGAGATCGGTGTAGAATTAGACCATTCGGCCCATCAAGTAGAAAGTAGTATATGCCATTAACCCCACCACCAAAATCCACGACTCCACACTTTGCTACACTAGATTCCATCTGCCACTTCACTGCCCATTCTCCCAACCAGTCCAAGTCCTTCTGCAGAGTCCCTGATTTCTCCACACAACCTGCCCCTCCGACTGTTTTCATATCATCCGTAACTTGGCCACAAAGTCTTCAATCCCCTCGTCCACATAAATAATATACAACGTGAAGAGTAGTGGCCCCAGCACCGGCCCTTGCAGGAACTCCGCTCGTCACTGGCAGCCAACCAGAAAACCCCCCATTCATTGCATCTCTTTGCCCGGTTGACCGGGCTCGACGCGCCCTCTAGCGAGCGCTCACTGCAACAACTACAGCCGGTTTTTGTCGGGATCCGCCGTCTCCCTGCTACAGTGTGGGGTTCATGGCACATAGATACACGGCGGAGTCGGACACAAGAGCCCCGGAGAGATTTAAATGAGACATTTTTTTGTCTCTCTGCCAAACACCGGTAAACCTCAGCGGGCATTCTGGAGAGCGGTCCACCATTCCTGCGTAACCTATCCTCAGCAAGTATTCAGGAGATTCTCCGCGATGCTGAATGTACCAAAATATATATGTAGGAGAGCCGGTGTAAACGCAGTTCAGTGTTGTGTTCTGTCCTCCTTCAATCGTTGATTCAGGATGTTCCTGGGTCACTGAATCTTGAGCCTTCGTTGTGGGGAGACCTGAAAGAAGTTAATAAGATTATGAGAGACATAGATAGGGTAGACAGTCAGATCTCTTTCTCCGCGGGTGGAAATGTTAAAGACTTTAAGGTGAAGTGGAAAAGATTTAATAGGAATCCGAGGGGTGCCTGTTGCGCACAAAGGATGGTAGGTGCATGGAAGCAGCTGCCAGAGGAGGTAGTTGAGTCAGTGAACATTCTGATGTTTGAGGAACAATTAGACAGGTACGTGGATAAGCCCGGTTTCGAGTGATATGGGCCAAACGCGGGCAGATGGGACTGGAGTAGCTGGGGCAGGTTGGCCGATGTGGGCAAGTTGGGCAGAAGGGCTTGTTTCTCCGCTGTATCACTCTATGACTTGTTGACTATATAAATAGAGGGCACGGCGTCAAGGTCAGAGGGGTATATTTTCAAGGAGAAACAATTAGGAACTCACCTGTTCCAAAGGCCAATATAAGCGGAAGTGAAAACAGAAAGAGCATGCTGTCCAGTCTAAAGTCAGCTGCGAAATCAGAATATTTCTTCAGACGTGAACGTGGGATAACCAAGGTGAGAATAGAGATTCAAATCACCGGTGCAACCTTCAACTGATGATGATGGGAGGGGCTCTGTCCTGCTGCACGATTGGCTGGTCAACCGGAACCCCGACCGGCATCAGTTGTGTTTCCGGCCATCTCTCTTGTTCGGGGACCGACTTTGCCCTGTAACAAAATCCGTCTGAAAAGTAACATTTTCTAACTAGACCTGGTTAATTCAGTAGGATACAATTCCAATGATTTTCTCGTCATCTCACTCTTGACAACCCAAGTGGAGAATTCATAAGAGATCGGTGTAGAATTAGACCATTCGGCCCATCAAGTAGAAAGTAGTATATGCCATTAACCCCACCACCAAAATCCACGACTCCACACTTTGCTACACTAGATTCCATCTGCCACTTCACTGCCCATTCTCCCAACCAGTCCAAGTCCTTCTGCAGAGTCCCTGATTTCTCCACACAACCTGCCCCTCCGACTGTTTTCATATCATCCGTAACTTGGCCACAAAGTCTTCAATCCGCTCGTCCACATAAATAATATACAACGTGAAGAGTAGCGGCCCCAGCACCGGCCCTTGCAGGAACTCCGCTCGTCACTGGCAGCCAACCAGAAAACCCCCCATTCATTGCATCTCTTTGCCCGGTTGACCGGGCTCGACGCGCCCTCTAGCGAGCGCTCACTGCAACAACTACAGCCGGTTTTTGTCGGGATCCGCCGTCTCCCTGCTACAGTGTGGGGTTCATGGCACATAGATACACGGCGGAGTCGGACATAAGAGCCCCGGAGAGATTTAAATGAGACATTTTTTTGTCTCTCTGCCAAACACCGGTAAACCTCAGCGGGCATTCTGGAGAGCGGTCCACCATTCCTGCGTAACCTATCCTCAGCAAGTATTCAGGAGATTCTCCGCGATGCTGAATGTACCAAAATATATATGTAGGAGAGCCGGTGTAAACGCAGTTCAGTGTTGTGTTCTGTCCTCCTTCAATCGTTGATTCAGGATGTTCCTGGGTCACTGAATCTTGAGCCTTCGTTGTGGGGAGACCTGAAAGAAGTTAATAAGATTATGAGAGACATAGATAGGGTAGACAGTCAGATCTCTTTCTCCGCGGGTGGAAATGTCAAAGACTTTAAGGTGAAGTGGAAAAGATTTAATAGGAATCCGAGGGGTACCTGTTGCGCACAAAGGATGGTAGGTGCATGGAACCAGCTGCCAGAGGAGGTAGTTGAGTCAGTGAACATTCTGATGTTTGAGGAACAATTAGACAGGTACGTGGATAAGCCCGGTTTCGAGTGATATGGGCCAAACGCGGGCAGATGGGACTGGAGTAGCTGGGGCAGGTTGGCCGATGTGGGCAAGTTGGGCAGAAGGGCTTGTTTCTCCGCTGTATCACTCTATGACTTGTTGACTATATAAATAGAGGGCACGGCGTCAAGGTCAGAGGGGTATATTTTCAAGGAGAAACAATTAGGAACTCACCTGTTCCAAAGGCCAATATAAGCGGAAGTGAAAACAGAAAGAGAATGCTGTCCAGTCTAAAGTCAGCTGCGAAATCAGAATATTTCTTCAGACGTGAACGTCAAGTCAAGTCAAGTCAATTTATTTGTATAGCACATTTAAAAACAACCCACGTTGACCAAAGTGCTGCACATCTGACTAGGAAAAAAAGAAACATACAGTGGCAGGCAGCCAAACACAACGGCGCGGCCATCTTGAACAAAATGTTAATTCAATCACCCACAGTCCAACAATAAAAGCACTAAACAGGCACCCAAATTACCCAACCCCAAAAACCCCCCAAAACACAGTCCAACAATAGAAGCATTAAATAGGCATTCAAATCACACACCCCAAAACCCCCAAGAACACAGTCCAACAATAAAAGCATCAAACAGGCACTCAAACCACCCAACCCCAAAAACACACAAAAAAGAAACATCCATCAAAGAAACATCCATCACAGTGAGTCTCCTCCAGTCCTCTCTCTCCTCACTGTGATGGAAGGCCACAATGTCTTTCCCTTCTCCTGCTGTCCTCGCCCGCAGTCAGGTTGTTGTGGTTGCAGGCCGCACCGGACGGTCCACAGCGGGCCGAGCCCAAGGCGCGTCGCGTCGCAGCCGCTCCCGCAGCCTCCGAAGACGGCCGGCTCCGCCGATGATAAGTCCGATCCGGGGCGGGCGAACACGCTGCTGCCGCTGTTGTTGCACGTCGGGGCGGTCGAGGCTCCCGACATTGAAGCCCCCGCCCAGCAGAGAAATATCCCGCGGCCATCTTAGGCCGCGCCGGACGGTGAAATGTCCGCGCCCCAAGCCCCGCGATCCGGGGCGGGCGAACACGCTGCCGCTGCTGGAGCTCCCGATGTCGGCATCCACGCGGCCCGAACCTAAGGCAAGTCGCAGCCGCTCCCGCAGCCTCCGAAGACGGCCGGCTCCGGTGATGGTAAGTCCGATCCACGGACTTGGATGGTAAGTCCGATGGAGGCTGACAGCTCCAGGAGTTGGGCCGATGGTAGGCCGCAGCAGGAACGGAGACACGGCCCAGAAAACAAAGGTCGGGTCTCCGTTCGGAAGGGACACATATTTACAGTGTTAGTTTCCCCCTCCCCCCCACATACACACATAGTACACAAACACAAAAACACCACATCACAACTACAATTAAGACAACTACAATTAAGACAAAAAAAAACAACAAAAACACAAAGACAAATGGACCGCAGGTGAGCGGCAGCTGCTAGGGCAGTGCCGCCATTTTGTCTACGTGGGATAACCAAGGTGAGAATAGCATATGCCATTAACCCCACCACCAAAATCCACGACTCCACACTTTGCTACACTAAATTCCATCTGCCACTTCACTGCCCTTTCTGAATGTACCAAAATATATCTGTAGTAGCGCCGCTGTAAGTACAATTCAATGCTGCGGTCTGTCCTCCTTCAACCGTTGATTCAGGAGGGTCCTGGGTCACTGAATCTTGAGCCTTCGTTGAGGGGAGACAGTCAGATCTCTTTCTCCGCGGGTGGAAATGTTAAAGACTTTAAGGTGAAGTGGAAAAGATTTAATAGGAATCCGAAGGGTACATTTTTCACACAAAGGATGGTAGGTGCATGGAAACATCTGCCAGAGGAGGTAGTTGAGTGAGTGAGCATCCTAATCTTTGAGGAACAATTAGACAGCTACATGGATAGGCCGGGTGCAGAGTGATATGGGCCAAACGCGGGCAGATGGCACTGGACTACCTGGGGCATGTAGGCCGATGTGGGCTAGTTGGGTAGAAGGGCTTTTTTATACGCTATATCACTCTGACTCTTTGACTATATAAATAGAGGGAATGACGGCGTCAGAGAGGAGTACTTCAAGGAGAAACAATTAGGAACTCACCTGTTCCAAAGGCCAATAGAATCGGAAGTGAAGACAGAAAGAGCATGCTGTCCAGTCTAACTTCAGCTGCGAAATCAGAATATTTCTTCAGACGTGAACGCGGGATAACCAAGGTGAGAATAGAGATTCAAATCACCGGGGCAACCTTCAACTTATGTTGATGGGGGGGGGGGGCTTGTAGTGCTGTACGATTGGCTGGTCAACCGGAACCCCGACCGACGTCAGTTGTGTTTCCGGCCATCTCTCTGGTTCGGGAACCAACTTTCACCTGTAACGAAATCCGTGTGAAAAGTAACAATTTCTAACTAGACCTGGTTAATTCAGTAGGATACAATTCCCATTGATTTTCTCGTCATCTCACTCTTGACAACCCAAGTAGAGAATTCATAAGAGATCGGAGTAGAATTAGGCCATTCGGCCCATGATGTAGAAAGTAGCATATGCCGTTAACCCTACCACCAAAATCCATGACTCCATACTTTACTACACGAGATTCCATCTGCCACTTCTCTGCCAACTCTCCCAACCTGTCTAAGTCCTCCTGCAGAGGCCCCTGCGTTCTCCATACAACCTGCCCCTCCGACTGTTTTCATATCATCCGTAACTTGGCCACAAAGTCTTCAATCCCCTCGTCCACATCAATAATATACAACGTGAAGAGTAGTGGCCCCAGCACCGGCCCTTGCAGGAACTCCGCTAGTCACTGGCAGCCAACCAGAACCCCCCCCCCCCCCCCCCCCCCATTCATTGCAACTCTTTGCCCGGTTGACCGGGCTCGACGCGCCCTCTAGCGAGCGCTCACAGCAACAACTACAGCCGGTTTTTGACCGGATCCGCCGTCTCCCTGCTACAGTGTGGGGTTCATGGCACAGAGATACACAGCGGCGTCGGACACAAGAGCCCCGGAGAGAGTTAAATGAGACATCGTCTTGTCTCTCTGCCAATCACCGGAGAATCTCAGCGGGCATTCTGGAGACCGTTCCACCATTCCTGAGTAACCTATCCTCAGCAAGTATTCAGGAGATTCTCCGCGATGCTGAATGTACCAAAATATAAATGTAGCTTCGCCGGTGTAAGTACAATTCAGTGCTGCGGTCTGTCCATCTTCCACCGTTGATTCAGAAGGGTCCTGGGTCACTGAATCCAGAGCCTTCGTTGAGGGGAGACCTGAAAGAAGTTAATAAAATTATGAGAGGCATAGATGGGGTAGACAGTCAGATCCCTTTCTCCGCGTGTGGAAATGTTAAAGACTTTTAGGTGAAGTGGAAAAGATTTAATAGGAATCCGAGGGGTACATTTTTCACACAAAGGATGGTAGGTGCATGGAAACATTTGCCTGAGGAGGTCGTTGAGGCAGTGAGCACCCTAATCTTTGAGGAACAATTAGACAGCTACTCAGATAGGCCGGGTGCAGAGTGATATGGGCCAAACGCGGGCAGATGGGACTGGAGTACCTGGGGCAGGTAGGCCGATGTGAGCAAGTTGGGCAAAAGGGCTTGTTTCTACGCTGTATCACTCTCTGACTCTTTGACTATATAAATAGAGGGCATGACGGCGTCAGAGAGGAATATTTCAAGGAGAAACGATTAGGAACTCACCTGTTCCAAAGGCCAATAGAAGCGGAAGTGAAGACAGAAAGCGCATGCTGTCCAGTCTAACGTCAGCTACGAAATCAGAATATTTCTTCAGACGTGAACGCGGGATAACCAAGGTGAGAATAGAAATTCAAATCACCGGAATAACCTTCAACTTATGTTGATGGGAGGGGCCCTGTCCTGTTGCACGATTGGCTGGTCAACCGGAACCCCGACCGGCATCAGTTCTGTTTCCGGCCATCAATCTGGTTCGAGGACCGACTTTCACCTGTAACGAAATCCATGTGAAAAGTAACATTTTCTAACTAGACCTGGTTAATTCAGTAGGTTACAATTCTGTTGATTTTCTCGTCATCTCTCTCTTGACAACCCAAGTGGAAAATTCATAAGAGATCCGAGTAGAATTACGCCATTCGGCCCATCATAATAGATTATGAGGGAAAACTGGCAAGGAACATAAAAACTCACGGCAAAAGCTTTATAGATATGTGAAGAGAAAAAGATTAGTTAAGACAAATGTAGGTCCCTTGCAGTCGGAAACAGGTGAATTGATCATAGGGAACAAGGAGATGACAGACCAATTGAACAAATACTTTGGTTCTGTCTTCACTAAGGAAGACATAAACCGCCTGCTGGAAATAGCGGGGGACCGGGGGTCTAATGAGATGGAGGAACTGAGGGAAATCCAGGTTAGTCGGGAAGTGGTGTTAGGTAAATTAAAAGGATTAAAGGCAGATAAATCCCTAGGGCCACATAGGCTGCATCCCAGAGTGCTTAAGGAAGTAGCCTCAGAAATAGTGGATGCATTAGCGATAACTTTTCAAAATTCCTTAGATTCTGGAGTAGTTCCTGAGGACTGGAGGGTAGCTAATGTAAACCCACTTTTTAAAAAGGGAGGGAGAGAGAAAACGGGGTATTATAGACCAGTTAGCCTAACATCGGTAGTGGGGAAAATGCTAGAGTCAGTTATTAAAGATGTGATAGCATC
This sequence comes from Rhinoraja longicauda, assembly GCF_053455715.1. Lineage (NCBI taxonomy): Eukaryota > Metazoa > Chordata > Chondrichthyes > Rajiformes > Arhynchobatidae > Rhinoraja > Rhinoraja longicauda. The sequence continues at coordinate 1,745,564 of NC_135968.1, read as the reverse complement.
ACATTTGGAAAGTGGTGAAATCATCGGACAAAGTCAGCATGGATTTACAAAAGACAAATCATGTCTGACGAATCTTATAGAATTTTTCGAGGATGTAACTAGTAGAGTGGATAAGGGACAACCAGTCGATGTGTTATATCTGGACTTTCAAAAGGCCTTCGACAAGATCCCACATAGGAGATTGGTGTACAAACTGAAAGCACACGGTATTGAGGGTTCAGTGTTGAGGTGGATAGAAAATTGGTTGGCGGACAGGAAGCAAAGAGTAGGAATAAACGGGTCCTTTTCGGAATGGCAGGCAGTGACTAGTGGGGTACCGCAAGGCTCAGTGCTGGGACCCCAGTTATTTACAGTGTATATTAATGATTTGGACGAGGGAATTGAATGCAACATCTCTAAGTTTGCGGATGATACGAAGCAGGGTGGCAGTGTTAGCTGCGAGGAGGATGCTAGGAGGCTGCAGAGTGACTTGGATAGATTAGGCGAGTGGGCAAATGCATGGCAGATGCAATATAATGTGGATAAATGTGAGGTTATCCACTTTGGCGGCAAGAACAGGAAAGCAGAGTATTACCTGCATGGTGATC
>NC_135968.1:1719224-1744477 GCF_053455715.1 Rhinoraja longicauda | reverse complement strand
CCTCCCCTCTCTCATTTCCTTCCCCTCTCATTTGCCCCATCTCTCATCCTCCCCTCTCTCATTTCCCCCTCTCTCATTTTCTCATTCCCCCCTCTCTCATCCCCCTCTCTTCCCCCTCCTCTCTCATTCCCCCTCTCTCTCATCTCCCCCCTCTCCTCCCACCCCCTCCTCTTCCAACCCCCATTTTCCATTTCCCCCCATCCCACCACCTCCACCTCTCACTCCATTCCCCTCCCCTCTTTCCCCCTCCTCCCCTCCCCCAGGGTTCAACGAAACTCAAAAGCAAACCCCAAAGAACCAAAACAAAAAAAAACTAACCTCAAAAAACTAACCTCAAACTAAGAAAAAACTAACCCTAACCTCAGAAAAAACGAAACTAAAAATAAAACAAACCTCAAATACTAACCTCAAAAACTAACCCCAAAAAAACTAAACTAAAAAACAAACAAAACTCAAAAACTAAATTAAAAACGCCTCACGATTTTGTCCACCTCTTCAAGATCGCCACTCATCCTCCTGCTCTTCAAGGAGTCCTGACCTGACCTGCCCAACCTCTCCCTGTAGCTCAGACCCTCCCAAAGTGCCAGACCTCACTCTTTCCCCGAGATTAGTTTAGTTTAGTCCAGAGATGTAGCGACGAAACAGGCCCTTCGGCCCACCGAGTCTGCACCGGCCAGCGATCCCCGCACATTACGGGCGGTCACGGTGGTGCAGTGGTAGAGTTGCTGCCTTACAGCGAACGCAGAGCTGGACACCCGGGTTCGATCCCGACTACGGGTGCTGTCTGTACGGAGTTTGTACGTTCTCCCCGTGATCTTTTCTCCAAGATCTTCGATTTCCTCCCACACTCCAAAGACGTACAGGTTTGTAGGCTAATTGGCTTGGTAAATGTAAAAATATTTGTCCCTAGTGGGTGTCGGATAGTGTCAATGTGCGGGGATCGCTGGTCGGCGCGGACCCGGTGGGCCGAAGGGCTTGTTTCCGCGCTGTACCTCTGACTGAACTACACACACACATTTGGGAGGATTTACATTACACCAAGCCACTTAACCTACAAACCTGCACGTCTTTGGAGCGTGGGAGGAAACAGAAGATCTCGGAGAAAACTTACGCGGTCACGGGGAGAACGTACAAACTCCGCACAGACAGCACCCGCGGTCGGGATCGAACTCGCGTCTCTGGCACGGCAGCAACTCTACTGCCGCGCCGCCCGATTAAACTCCGTCAGCCGTTCCTCCGCCCACATTCCCGGTCGGAGTGTGGGCCCGGCCCGGCCCTACCTTCAGGATGAACTCGGGATCTTCCTCTGCGATCTCGCGGCCCAGCTGGAGGAGCCTCTGGCGGGTGTCGTCGTTTTCATCGGTGAACTTGGGGCCGGCGAGGAGGGAGCAGCAGACGGTGTTGAGCAGGGCTTCCTACGGAGGAAGGAGGAGAGGAGAGGAGAGAAACAAAGAGAGCAAAGAGTTGAGAAGCGGACATGAGGCATTTCACTGGGAAGCATCACAGCATGATGGGGGGACCTCATTGAAACTTAGATTTTTTAGACTTAGAGATACAGCGCGGAAACAGGCCCTTCAGCCCACCGAGTCCGCGCCGCCCAGCGATCCCCGCACATTAACACTATCCTACACATACTAGGGACAATTTTTACATTTACCCAGTCAATTAACCTACAAACCTGTACGTCTTTGGAGTGTGGGAGGAAACCGAAGATCTCGGAGAAAACCCACGCAGGTCACGGGGAGAACGTACAAACTCCGTACAGACGGCGCCCGTAGTCGGGATCGAACCTGAGTCTCTGGCGCTGCATTCGCTGTAAGGCAGCAACTCTACCGCTGTGCCACCGTGCCGCCCTACCGAAGAGTGAAAGGCCTGGATAGCATGGATGTGGAGGGGATGTTTCCAACAGTGGGAGAGTTTTCGACTAGAGGTCAGAGCCTCAGAATTAACGAACGTTCCTTTTGAGAGGAGGATAGGAAAATAACTGCAGATGCTGGTACAAATCGAAGGAATCACAAAATGCTGGAGTAACTCAGCAGGTCAGGCAGCATCTCAGGAGAGAAGGAATGGGTGACGTTTCGGGATGAGACCCTTCTTCAGACTGGCGGCACCGTAGCGCAGCGGTAGAGTTGCTGCTTTACAGCGAATGCAGCGCCGGAGACTCAGGTTCGATCCTGACTACGGGTGCTGCACTGTAAGGAGTTTGTACGTTCTCCCCGTGACCTGCGTGGGTTTTCTCCGAGATCTTCGGTTTCCTCCCACACTCCAAAGACGTACAGGTATGTAGGTTAATTGGCTGGGTAAATGTAAAAATTGTCCCTAGTGGGTGTAGGATAGGGTTAATGTACGGGGATCGCTGGGCGGCACGGACTTGGAGGGCCGAAAAGGCCTGTTTCCGGCTGTATATATATGATATGATATGATAATGAGGTTAAGAGGGAATGATAGATCAGATGTGATTGAATGGCGGAGTAGACGTGATGGGCCGAACGGCCTAATTCTGCTCTCATTACCTATGAACATGGTTTGGGAACAGCTCCACCCAAGAAAGCAAGAAATCGCAGAGAGTTGTGGACACCGCCCAGACCATCACACAAACCAACCTGCTTTCCATTGACTCCATTTATACCTCACGCTGCCTCGACAAGGCCAGCAGCATAATCAAGCACCAATCTCACCCCTGGTCATTCCCTCTTCTCCCCTCTCTCATCAGGCAAGAGGTACAGAAGTTTGAAAACGCACACCTCCAGATTCCGGGACAGTTTCTTCCCAGCTGTTGTCAGGCAACTGAACCATCCTCTCACCAACTAGAGTGCAGTCCTGACTTCCCACCAACCTCATTGGAGACCCTCGGACTATCTTTAATTGGGCTTTACCTTGCACTAAATGTACAGGTATCTGTACACCACGGGCGGCCTGATTGTAATCATGTACAAGCCTTTCTGCCGACTGGATAGCACGTAACATAAAGCTTTTTGTTTAAGAAACAGTTCAACAGGAACATGGGTAGGAAAGGTTTGGAGGGTTATGGACCAAGCGCAGGCAAGTGGGACTAGGGTAGCTGGGACATTGCTGGCCGGTGTGGGCAAGTTGGGCCGAAGGGCCTGTTTACACACTGTATCGGTCTACGACGTTATTTTCACTGTATCTCGGCACACGTGACAATAAACGTAACTGCTACCACTAAACTATGGTCTCTAACCTAGAGTCCAACCCTTTAGGCTTTAGAGATACAACGTGGAGACAGGCCCTTTGCCCCACCGAGTTTGTGCCGGCCAGCAATTACCCCGTACACCAACGCTCTCCTACACTCAAGGGCTCCAAAGACGTACAGGTATGTAGGTTAATTGGCTGGGTAAAATGTAAAAATTGTCCCTAGTGTGTGTAGGATAGTGTTAATAGTGTTAATGTGCGGGGATCACTGGGCGGCGCGGACTTGGTGGGCCGAAAAGGCCTGTTTCCGCGCTGAATATATATGATATGATATGATATGACAATTTACAAATGTCACTGCAGCCAATTAACCCACAAACCCGCACGTCTTTGGAGTGTGGGAGGAAACCGGAGCACCCGGTGAAAACCCACGCGGGTCACGGGGAGAACGTACAAACTCCGTACAGACGGCACCCACACTCAGGATTGAACCCGGGTCTCTGGCGCCGTGAGGCAGCAGCTCCACCACTGCGCCCCAAGGTCCCTCTGTTTGCTCAACACTCCCTGCCATTCACTGCGTGCGCCATACCCTTACGCACCAAGGTCCCCCCCCGCTCTTCCTCGGTGCAGAAGGAACTGCAGATGCTTATATACACCGAAGATGGACACAAAATGCCGGAGTAACACGGCGGGTCAGACAGCTTCTCTGGACAGAAAGGAATAGGTGATGTTTCGGGGTCTGTTCAGTTTAGTTCATTGCCATGTGTACAGTGAAAAGCCTTTGTTGCGTGCTGACCAGTCGGCAGAAAGATGGCTCTGGAGAGGGTCCAGAGGAGGTTTACAAGAATGATTCCAGGAATGAGTGGGTTAGCACGTGATGAGCGTTTGACAGCACCAGGCCTGTACTCGCTGGAGTTTAGAAGGTTGACACCTCATTGAAACTTACGGAATAATGAAAGGCATAGATAGAGTGGATGAGGAGAGGATGTTTCCACTGGCGGGAGGGTCTAGGACCAGAGGTTATCGCCTCAGAATTAAAGGGTCCTCTTTTCGAAAGGAGGGGAGGAGGAACGTCTTTCGTCAAGAGGGTAGTTAATCTATGCAAAATCATTGCCACAGAGGGCTGTGGAGGCCAAGTCAGTGGATATTTTTAACGCAGAGACCGACATATTCTTGATTAGAACGGGTGTCAAGAGTCATGGGGAGCAGGCAGGAAATGGGATTAGGACGCAGAGATCAGCCACGATTGAATGGCGGAGTAGACTTGATGGGCCGAATGGCCTAACTCTGCTCTGAAACTTGTGAGAGACAATACATGATTACAATCGAGCCATTTACAGAGTATAGATACATGATAAGGGAATAACGTTAGTGCAAGGTAAAACCAGCAACGTCCGATCAAGGATACCCCTAGGGTCACCAAAGAGGTGGATGGTAGTTCAGGACTGCTCTCTGGTTGTGATAGGATGATTCAGTTGCCTGATAACAGCTGGAAAGAAACTGTCCCTGAATCTGGAGGTGGGTGTTTTCACACTTCGATACCTTTTTGCCTGATGCCTGTCGGAACCCTTCCTCAGACTCACCTTCTTCGCTCTGAGGCGCGCGTCCTGGCTGGCGGAAGGTTCCGGAACGTCCGGGAACTCCTCGGGCTCACGGTCGCCACGCGCTTTCGCCAGGTCCTCGTAGTCCTGTCCCGACAGGTTGTAGATGGGCAGGTGCGCGAACGACTCATTGGGGTCCTCGAGAGAGAGAGAGAGAGAGAGAGAGCGGACACAATGATACGATCACGATATTGGAAAGATCAGGAAATTAAGTTACCGTCCTCAAGTCAAACCCGATTCTGCTCACGTCGGGACAGAGGCCACACCTAACTTGTCAAATTCCACAACACTTTCATCTTGCAACTCACTCCAGGAAAGACTGGGCCTGTATTCACTGGAATTTAGAAGGATGAAAGGGGATCTTATAGAAACGTATAAAATTATAAACAAGCTAGATGCAGGAACAATGTTCCCAATGTTGGGGGAGTCCAGAACCAGGGGCCACAGTCCAGGAATAAAGGGGAGGCCATTTAAAACAGAGGCGAGAAAAAACTTTTTCACCCAGAGTTGTGAATTTGTGGAATTCTCTGTCACATAAGGCAGTGGAGGCCAAATCACTGGATAGATTTAAGATAGAGTTAGATAGAGCTCTAGGGGCTAACGGAATCAAGGGATATGGGGAGAAGGCAGGCACGGGTGACTGATTGTGGATGATCAGCTATGATCACAATGAATGGCGGTGCTGGCATGAAGGGTCAATGGCCTCCTGCACCTATTTTCTATGTTTCTATGTTTCCAGGGATCTGTTAAACCCACCGAACCCCTGGATAGACACATAATGATGGAGTAACTCAGCGTGACAGGCAGCATCTCTGGAGAGAAGGAATGGGTGACATTTCGGGTCGAGACCCTTCTGGATTAGATCCTAGCCTATAACCCATTCTCCTGACGAGATTTCTTCCTCTCCCTCCATCTCAGTTTATATCTCCCTGTCTCCTTCCCTCTCTCCACATCGCTCCCTCACTCACGACACCTCACTGTCTCTCTGTTACCTCTATCTCCCTCTCCCCTTCCCCTCTCCCTTTCAATACTTCTCCCCTCTTCTTACCCCTTCCATTTACCTCAACCTCCCTACATCTCTGACTCTCTTCCCCTCCCTCACCCCCTCTGATCCTCCTAACCTCTCTCCCCCTCCCACCCCCAACCCCTCCCTCTGATCCTCTCCTCTCCCCCACTCCACCTTCACTCCCTCTCCTTCCAAACCTCTCCCCCCATACCTCAGAACCTCTCCATCTGATGCCCTCCCCCTCCCTCCGTCGACACTCAACCCCTCCCTCTCTCCGACCCTCACATCCCCCACTCCCTCCCACTGACGCTTGCCCGACCCCATCACTCCTTCCCTCCGTCTCGTTCCCCCTCTCTGACCCACTTCTTCCAACCGTCCCTCCCTCCCCAGCACTTCCCTCCACCCTCTCCATTCAACCTTCCCCCCCACCTCCGAATCTCTCCCGCTCTGCCCCCTAACCCTTAAACCATCCCTACGACCCTATCCCCCTGCATCTTCCCCTTTCAAACTTCACTGCCCCTCCCTCCGAACCTCTCCCCCATACCTCCGTCCCCTCATCTCCATCCCCTCCCCTCCCTCATTCAATATCCCTCCGACCATCCCCTCCCCTCCCCCCCACCTCCCCTCCTCCCTCCCTACCAACGGCGTCTTGTCATCCCGGCGCTCCGGAGGCTCCGTCTTTTCCGCATCCGGCGAGCTTCCCCCGGACCCTGGGTGTGGGTACGGGTGGGCCGGAGGGGTGAGGGCTGAGGACAGCTGGAAGTGGAGGGGCTGGCTGAAGTGGAGGGGGAGCGAGGAGGCCGTGGAGGGGCCGTGGAGGGTGGGCCGAGCCTCCAGGAGCCGGTTGCCCAGGCCCCCGCCGTAGCGCAGCGGTGGACAGCGAACGACTAGCGGCCGCAGGAGCTCATTGACCAGGCCGGGAGTGCTGCCGGGCCGCAGGCCCCTCGGCACGGGGGTCTCGGCCTTCATACCTGCAGAGGGAGAGAGAGAGAGAGAGAGGTGGGGACATTAATGGAGGGTTTTCAAGTGACAGGCGCAGAATTGGGCTATTCGGCCCATCGGACCTACTGAACTCTTCCCCTCCCACCTTCTCCCATCGCAGCACGGTGGCACAGCGGTAGAGCTGCTGCCTCACAGCGCCGGAGACCAGGGTTCGATCCTGATTATGGAAGCTGTCGGTACGGAGTTTGCACGTTCTCCCCACGACCTGCGTGGGTTTTCTCTTGAGATCTTCGGTTTCCTTTCACACTCCAAAGACGTAGAGGGTTGTGGGTTAATTGGCTTGGTGAAAATGTAAAATTGTCCCTACTGCGTGTGGGGTAGTGTTCATGTGTGGGGATCCATAGTCGGTATGGACTCGGTGGGCCGAAGGGCCTGCTTCCGCGTTGTGTCTCTAAAACGAAGCTACTCCGTCATTCAATCACAGCTGATCTGCCTTCTGTGGAATTCTCTGCCTCAGAAGGCAGTGGAGGCCAATTCTCTGAATGCATTCAAGAGAGAGCTGGATAGAGCTCTTAAGGATAGTGGAGTCAGGGGGTATGGGGAGAAGGCAGGAACGGGGTACTGATTGAGAATGATCAGCCATGATCACATTGAATGGCAGTGCTGGCTCGAAGGGCCGAATGGCCTCCTCCTGCACCTATTGTCTTTCCCTCTCGACCCCATTATCCTGCCCTCTCCCCTGACCCACTCCACCCTCCATGACCCCACCACTCCTCGCTTCCCCACCCCACTCAGAACCAGGTTTCTCCCTCCCCCAGGACCTTCACCAACCACTTCACCCCTCCAGGCCCCTGCCCCCCCCCCCCCCCCCAACACAGAACCCTCACCACCCAGGTCCTCTCCCTCAACCCCCTCCCCTCTGACCCAGGTTCCCCCAGGCCCTCCAACTGCTCCTCTCTGACCCAGGTTCCCCCTTCTCCTCTCTGACCCTTTCCACTCCCCGAGCCCCCTGACCAACCCTCTCAGACCCGGTCCTCACCTCTCAGACTCTTGCCCCCTCCCCCAGGACCCTGACCTCTCCTCTCAGACCCTTACCTCCCCTCTCAGACCCTTCCCCACTCCCCAGGACCCTGACCTCCCCCAACCGCCCGGCCTCCCCTCTCAGACCCTTCCCCCCTCCACCAGGACCAAAGATACTAGAGGAACAAGACGGACCATTCTGTTGAAATCGCCTATACTGAAGTGTAGTTCGCAAAGGAGCCATTTTAGTAAGCAAAACCCGCCATTCGCTCTGCTTCCCGCAGCGTAATCAGTGTTTTGGGGGAACAGTATGTATGATGATACCATAAAAATGCAGAATATATCTCATCTATCAATTCACAGATTTTATTTATTTATTTATTTTTCTTTTTAAATGTTTCTGCAACTTTCTGCCTTCTAAAATGGCGCCGTGACATACTACGGTTATTAAGGTCGAGTGGTCTACCTTGTTCCCCTGGTATCTTTGCAAAGGACCCTGACCTTTTTCTCACTCAGACCCTTCCCCTTCCCCCCTCCCCTCTGACCCACGTCCCTCCCACTTCACCTTCCCCCCCCAGCACCCTGAACTACCCACCCCCAGACTGTCCCCCCTCCCTCGCCCCACTGACCCAGGCGCCCGCAACTTCCTGACCTCCCCTCTCACTCTTCCCCTTCCCCCCTCTGCTCTGACCCTGGTTCCTTGGCCCTCGCCTCCACCCTGCTCCTGCCCCCAGACCCCTCCCCCCAGACCCCTACCCCTCTCCCCAGTCCCCTCCCCCCAGGCCCCCACCACTCTCCCCAGACACCTCCCCAGACCCCTCCCCCAAAACCCCACCCATTCCCCTACCACTCCCCCGGAACCCACCCCATCCCCCTCCCCCAGTCCCCTACCACTCCCCCAGACCCTACCCCTACCACTCCCTCTGCCCACAGACGCATCCCCCTCCCCCCAGACCCCTCCCCTAGAACCCCACCCCTTCCCCTACCATTCCCCCCGCCCCTGCCCCAGACCCCTCCCCCCGGACGCCTACCACTCCCTCCTGCCCCCAGACCAATCCCCCTACCCCCAGACACCACCCCCTCCCCCCAGTCCCCTATCACTCCCCCAGACCCCCCCTTTCCCCAGACCCTACCCCTACCACTCCCCCTGCCCCCACACCCATCCCTCTCCCCCCAGGCCCCTCCCCCTTCCCCCAGAACCCCACCCCTTCCCCCAGAACCCCACCCCTTCCCCTACCTCTCCCCCCTGCCCCAAACTCCTGCCCCAGACCCCTCCCCCTGCCCCGTCCACTACCCCTACCACTCCCCCCAGACCCGTGCCCCTCGCCCCTTCTCCCCGGGTCTGCGGCCCCTCTCACCCGCAGCGACGGTCACTTCCGCCCAGTGACGTGTACCGTGTGCAGCGCCGCCGGCGGAGGTGCAGCGGGCGGGGCGCCTTGGCAACGTGGGGTGGAACGGGGGCGGGACATGCGATATGATGGACGGTGAGTGGGCGCCATGGCAACGGGGCGTGGGGAGCAGAATTCTGGCCTGGGGGTGCCATGGGAACGGGGGGGGCGGGCAGAGTGCTGGCCTGGGGGCGCCATGACAATGGGGGGGGGGGAGTGCTGGCCTGGGGGCGCCATGACAACAGGGGTGGAGGGGAGGGGGGCAGAGTGCTGGCCTTGGGGCAGGGCATGGACAAAGATACTAGAGGAACAAGATGGACCACTCCGTTGAAATCGCCTGTACTAAAATATAGTACGCAAAGGAGCCATTTTAGTAGGCAAAAGCCGAAGTTCGCTCTGCCTCTCGCAGTGTAATCAATGTTTTGGGGAAACAGTATGTGTGATGATACCATTAAAATGCAGAATATATCTCATCTACCAATTCACAGATTTTTGTTCTTTTTCTTTTGAAATGTTTCTGCAAGTTTCTGCCTACTAAAATGGCGCCGTGACGTACCACCGTGGTCTATCTTGATCCTCTAGTATTCAGTGCATTACTGGAGACAGACACAAAATGCTGGAGTAACACAGTGGGTCAGGCACCATCCTAGGCCCTCCCCTCCACCCTGCTCCTGTCCTCAAACCCTTCCCACTTCCCCCAGTCGCCTACCACTCCCCCCTGACCCCAGACCCCCACCCTTCCCTTACCCCTTACCACTCCCCCCTGCCCCCCAGACCCTTTCCCCTAGAACCCCACCCCGTCCCCCCCGTCCCTGCCCGCAAACTCCTGCCCCAGACCGCTCCCCACAGACCCCAGCCCCGACCTCTACCACTCCCCCAGACCCCTGTCCTTACCTCTACCCCTGCCCCCAGACCCCTGCCCCCAGACCCGTACACTACCCCTACTCCTGGCACTCCCCCCAGGCTCCGACCCCTACCTCTATCACTGCCCCCAGCCCCAGACCCCTGCCCCCAGACCCGTACACTACCCCTACCCCTGGCACTCCCCCCAGACCCCGACCCCAACCTCTATCACTGCCCCCAGACCCCTGCGCCCCGTCCACAACCCCTGGCACTGCTCCCAGACCCCTGCCCCAGTCCCTCCCCCTTCCCCTACCACTGCCCCCAGACACCTCCCCCGTGCCCCTGCCCGGGTCTGCGGCCCCTCTCACCCGCAGCGACGGTCGCTTCCGCCCAGTGACGTGCACCGTGTGCAACGCCACCGGCATCAGTGGGAGGGGGGGGAGGGGGAGTGGCGTCCTGGGGTGGGGCGCCATGGCAATATGGGGGGGGGGGGGGGGGGGGGGACGGGGACTGGGGAGTGACGTCCAGCGGCGGGGCGTCAATGCAACCGGGGAGGGGGGAGGGTGCGTGTGGGTGGGGCATAAGGCGGTGATTGACTGGTGGTGGGCGGGGCGCCGTGGCAGCGGGGCGGGTCGGTGTGACGACCTGGGGCGGAGCTTGCGGACGTATTGGACGGCCCTGGGCGCCATGGCAACGTGGGGTAGAACGGGGGCGGGACATGCGATATGATGGACGGTGAGTGGGTGCCACGGCAACGGGTCGTGGGGGGGGCAGAGTGCTGGCCTGGGGGTGCAATGGCAACGGGGGAGGGGGTGGGGGGGCAGAGTGCTGGCCTGGGGGCGCCATGGGAATGGGGTGGGTGGCAGGTTGTTGGCCTGGGGGCATCATGGCAACGGGGTGTGTGGGGCAGATTGTTGGCCTGGGGGCGCCATGGCAACCGGGGTGGTCGGGGAGCAGGGTGCAGGCCTGGGGGGGGCACGGCAACGGGGATTGTGGGGGGCAGCAGGGTGCTGGCTTGAGGGCGCCATGGCAACGGGGTGGGGTGAGGGGGCAGGGTGCTGGCCTGGCGGCGCCATGACAACGGGGGTGGGGGGCAGAGTACTGGCCTTGGGGCAGGGCATGGGCAAAGATACTAGAAGAACAAGATGGACCACTCCGTTGAAATCGCCTATACTGAAATGTAGCACGCAAAGGAGCCATTGCAGTAGGCAAAACCCGCCATCCGTTATGCCTCTTGCAGTATAATCAATGTTTTGGGGGAACAGTATGTGTGATGATACCATTGAAAATGCAGAATGTATCTCGTCTATCAATTCACAGATTTTTGTTATTTTTCTTTTTAAATGTTTCTGCAAATTTCTGCCTACTAAAATGGCGCCGTGACGTACCACCGTGGTCTATCTTGTTCCTCAAGTATCTTTGGGCATGGGGATCCATTCAGTGCATTACTGGACAGACACAAAATGCTCAGTGGGCCAGGCAGCATCTCCAAAGGGAAGGAATGGGTTCATGTAAGGAATCAAGGGATGTGGGGAAAAAGCAGGAAAGGGGTACTGACTTTAGATGATTAGCCATGATCATATTGAATGGCGGTGTTGGCTCGATGGGCCAAAATGCCTACTCCTGCACCTATTTTCTATGTTTCTAAAGTTTCTAATGATTCAGATTTAAAGATAAGAGGTAGAAGGTAGACTGGAGCTGAGGAAGGGCCGAACAAAACAGGGCAGGCAACAGATTATCCCAGGAGATAGACACAAAATGTTGGAGTAACTCAGCGGGACAGGCCGCATCTCTGGAACGAAGGAATGGGTGACATTTCGGCTGGAGACCCTTCTTCAGATTATCTGAAAATTTTATCTGCAGTTCCGTTCTACGCACATTGACCTCCGGAACCTTTCTTGGGTCATCTGTTGCCAGCTCTGTTTTGCCTGGCTTTTTCTCCCCTCCATTTCTGCCCCCGCCTCTATCTGACAGTCAGAAGAAGGGTTGCAAACCAAAATGGCAGCCATTCGTTCTCTCCAGAGATGCTGCCTGTCCCGCTCAGTTACTCCAGAATTTTGTGTCTATCTTCGGTTTAAACCAGCATCTGCAGTTCCTTCTTACACATTACGATAGGATACGATATAACTTTATTTATCCCAGGAGAGAAAATTTCGATTGCAGTACTGTGTTTAGAGCCATAGACTTTATGAGTTTAAAGACACAAAAAGCTGGAGTAATTCAGCGGGTCAGCAGCATCTCTGGAGAGAACTAACATAGAAACATAGAAAAATAGGTGCATCAGTAGGCCATTCGGCCCTTCGAGCCAGCAACGCCATTTAATATGATCATGTAAAATCAGTACCCCGTTCCTGCTTATTCCCCATATCCCTTGATTCCTTTAGCCCGAAGAGCTAAATTTAACTCTTGAAAACCTCCAGTGAATTGGCCTTCACTGCCTTCTGTCACAGAAAATTCCACAGATTCACAACTCTCTGGGTGAAGATGTTTTTCCTCATCTCAAACCTATTTTCCACCGGGTGGCACCATGGTGGCAGCCTTGCCTACAGTCTGGCTGTCTGTTTTGTCTTTATTTTGTTATTTTTGATGTGTTTAGAAAGTATGTGTTAATGTTCTCTGGTTTGTTTTATGAGGGGGGTAGGCGGGGGTGTCGGGGGAAACTTTTTGCAATCTCCTACCTTGCCAGAGATCGAATCTTTTACGGATCGTATCTCTGGTTCCTCTGCGGCCTAACATCGTGGAGCTGGCGGTCAGTTCGGTACTGGCTTTGAGGCCCACCGTGGGGCGTGGAATTACCATCAGAGCCAGCGATCCCTTGCATGAGATCGACACTCCAACCATGGCCTGCATACCTTAACATCAAGGAGCTCGCAGTCTCCGGTTGAACGTCGGGAAGCTCAGAAACCGCTCGAAGTTCGATAGCCCCGACCCGTGTCCGATCGTCCGGCGTGGGGGAGTTGAGATACCCCCCCCGCTCCCCCACCCCCCCCCCCCGATGCAGGAGCTTGATTGCCCTGACAAGGAAGGCCTGCCACCAGCTACGGGAGTAAGATTATCCCATCAAGGGAAGGTTAGAGGCCCCCGACCGCTGGAGGACAACGAAGGGAAGAGATTGAACCAGTTTTCGCCTTCCATCACAGTGAGGGATGCGGAGGAGTCACTGTGGTGGATGTTCATGTTAAAATGTATTTTGTGTGTTATGTTGCATTTTATTTGTATAACTGTATGGCAAGTGAAATTCCTCGTATGTTGCAAAACATACTTGGCTAATAAACTATGATACAATTATGATTATGATTAAATAGCCTAACCCTTATTCTTAAACTGTGATCCCTTGGTCGGGACTCCCTCAAAATCGGGAACATTTTTCCTGCATCTAGCCTGTCCAAACCTTTAAGTGTTTTATGTTTCTATAAGATTCCCTCTCATCCTTTTAAATTCTAACCCATTCTTTCAACATATGTCAGTCCTGCCATCCCGGGAATTAACCTGGTGAACCTACGCTGCACTCCCTCAAGAGCAATAATGTCCTTCCTCATATTAGGAGACCAATATTGCACACAGTACTCCGGGTGCGGTTTCACCAGGGCCCTGTACACCTGTAGTAGGACCTCCTTGCTCCTAAACTCAAATCCTCTTGCAATGAAGGCCGACATGCCATTAGCTTTCTTCACTGCCTGCCGTATCTGTGTGCTTACTTTCAGTTTACAGGCACACCCAGGTCTCGTTGCACCTCCTCTTTTCCTAATCTGACACCATTCAGATAATAATCTGCCTTCCTGTTCTTGCCACCAGAGTGGATAACCTCACATGGATCCACATTACCTTCTCCCTCAGAGATGCTGCCTGTCCCACTGAGTTCCTCCAGCACTTTGTGTCCATCTTCGGTGTTAACCAGCATCTGCAGTTCCTTCCTACACACTCAACATCTGCTCCTTCTGGTCGGGGGCCGAGGCGCATCATATTGAGTAACCGGCCAATCGTGAGGCAGGGAGGCGGCCTCTCATATGACCCAGGGCGCCAGCGGCCCCAGATGTGACCAGTTGCTCCGATGTCGGGGTACTCTACAAATTGAGAGGGAGAAGGGTAAATCGGAAGTGTCAGTATTACACTATAGCAAAGGGGATTACAGAGGCATGAGGCAGGAGCTGGCCAGAATTGACTGGAAGGAGGCCCTCGCAGGGAAGATGGTGGAACAGCAATGGCAGGTATTCCTGGGAATAATGCAGAAGTTGCAGGATCAATTTATCCCAAAGAGGAGGAAAGATTCCAAGTGGAGTAAGAGACACCCATGGCTGACAAGGGAAGTCAAGGACAGCATAAAAATAAAAGAGCAGAAGTACAACAAAGCAAAGAAGAGTGGGAAGCCAGAGGATTGGGACTCTTTTAAAGAGCAACAGAAGATGACTAAGAAGGCAATATGGGGAGAAAAGATGAGGTACGAGGGTAAACTAGCCAATAATATAAAGGAGGATAGTAAAAGCTTTTTTAGATATGTAAAGAGGAAAAAAATAGTCAAGGCAAATGTGGGTCCCTTGAAGACAGAAGCGGGGGAATTTATTATGGGAAACAAGGAAATGGCAGACGAGTTGAACCGGTACTTTGGATCTGGCTTCACTAAGGAAGATACAAGCAATCTCCCAGATGTTCTAGTGGGCGGAGATCCTAGGGTGACGGAGGAACTGAAGGAAATCCACATTAGGCAGGAAATGATGTTGGGTAGACTGATGGGACTGAAGGCTGATAAATCCCCAAAGCCTGATGGACTGCATCCCAGAGTACTTAAGGAGGTGGCACTAGAAATTGTGGACGCATTGGTGATCATTTTCCAATGTTCTATAGATTCAGGATCAGTTCCTGTGGATTGGAGGGTAGCTAATGTTGTCCTACGTTTTAAGAAAGGAGGGAGAGAGAAAACGGGAAATTATAGACCAGTTAGTCTGACAACAGTGGTGGGGAAGATGCTGGAGTCAATTATAAAAGACGAAATTGCGGAGCATTTGGATAATATTAGCAGGATTGTTCTGAGTCAGCATGGATTTACGAAGGGGAAATCATGCTTGACTAATCTTCTGGAATTCTTTGAGGATGTAACCAGGAAAATTGACAGCGGAGAGCCGGTGGATGTGGTATACCTTGACTTTCAGAAGCCTTTGACAAGGTTCCACATAGGAGATTAGTGGGCAAAATTAGAGCACATGGTATTGGAGGTAGGGTACTGACATGGATAGAAAATTGGTTGACAGACAGAAAGCAAAGAGTGGGGATAAATGGGTTCCTTTCAGAATGGCAGGCAGTAACTAGTGGGGTACCGCAAGGCACGGTGCTGGGACCGCAGCTATTTACAATATACATTCATGACTTGGATGAAGGGATTAAAAGTACCATTAGCAAATTTGCAGATGATACAAAGCTGGGTGGTAGTGTGAACTGTGAGGAAGATGCTATGAGGTTGCAGGGTGACTTGGACAGGTTGTGTGAGTGGGCGGATGCATGGCAGATGCAGTTTAATGTGGATAACTGTGAGGTTATCCACTTTGGTGGTAAGAATAGGAAGGCAGAGTATTATCTGAATGATGTCGAGTTAGGAACAGGGGACGTACAACGAGATCTGGGTGTCCTAGTGCATCAGTCACTGAAAGGAAGCATGCAGGTACAGCAGGCAGTGAAGAAAGCCAATGGAATGTTGGCCTTCGTAACAAGAGGAGTTGAGTATAGGAGTAAAGAGGTCCTTCTGCAGTTGTACAGGGCCCTAGTGAGATCGCACCTGGAGTACTGTGTGCAGTTTTGGTCTCCAAATTTGAGGAAGGATATTCTTGCTATTGAGGGCGTGCAGCGTAGGTTTAGTAGGTTAATTCCCGGAATGGCGGCAGGTGAGTTCGCTAATTGTTGAGCGAGTGCCTCATGGGTCGAGCGGACTCGACACCTGGGCCGTTGAGTTATTCTGGTCTTTGTTGCAGGAACATAGAACATCGAATAGAAACAGCATAGGAACAGGACCCTCGGCCCACAATGTCCACGCAGAACATGGTACCTAGTTATACCAATCTCCTCTGCCTGCATGCCATCGATATCCTTCCATTCCATAGATATCCATGTATTCATTCGAATGTCAATAACTTTGTTTAAGAAGTAATTAGACAGGTAGATGGATAAGACAGGTTCATAGGGAGATCGGTGAGATGCTGGCAAGTGGGACTACTGTAGATGGGACATGTTGGTTAGTGTGGGCAGGATGGGCCGAAGTGCCTGTTTCAAAACTGTATGACCCAATGACGGTTTTATCGGCCTCCGCCATCACCTGTGGCAGCGCGTTTCAGACACCCGTTGCAAACAACGTGCCTCGCATATCTCCTTAAAAATATTCCTCTCTGACCTTGAAACAATGTACTCTCTTGATATAGTCAGAGCCATAGAGCCATACAGCGTAGAAGCTGGCCCTTCTGCCCATCCTGCCCACACAGACCAACCTGTCCCAGCTAAACTAGTCGCACCTGCCCACGTCTGACCCATATCCCTCTAAATCTGTCATATTCATGTCCCTATCTAACTGTTCCTTAAATCCCCGCCTCAACTACCTCTTCTGGCAGCTCGTTATATACACCCACCACCATTTGTGTGAACAAGCAATCCCTCAGGTTCATATTAAATGTTTTCCCCTTCACCTCAACGTCTTTGGCATTTCCACCCAGGGGAAAGCGATCTGACCGTCTGCCCTATCTATGTCTCTCATAGTTTTATTTACTTCTATCAGGTCTCCCCTCAACGAAGGGGCGGGATTCACTGACCCGAATCATTGGTTGAAGGAGGACAGACCCCACAACACTGAACTGCGTTTACACCGGCTCTCCATCATATATATCTTGGTATAGTCAACATCGCCGGCAATCTCCTGAATACTTGCTGAGGATAGATTACTCAGGAAAGATGGACCGGTCTCCAGAATGCCCGCTGAGATTCTCCGGTGATTTGCAGAGAGACAAGACGATGTCTCATTTAACTCTCTCCGGGGCTCTTGTGTCCGACTCCGCCGTGTATCTCTGTGCCATGAACCCCACACTGTAGCAGGGAGACGGCGGATCCGGTCAAAAACCGGCTGTATTTGTTGCAGTGAGCGCTCGCCAGAGGGCGCGTCGAGCCCGGTCAACCGGGCAAAGAGATGCAATGAATGGAGGGGGGGGGGGGGGGGGGGGGGGGTTCTGGTTGGCTGCCAATGACTAGCGGAGTTCCTGCAAGGGTCGGTGCTGGGGCCGCTACTCTTCACGTTGTATATTATTGATGTGGACGAGGGGATTGAAGGCTTTGTGGCCAGTTACGGATGATATGAAAATAGTTGGGGGGCAGGTTGTGTGGAGGATGCAGGGACTCTGCAGAAGGACTTGGACAGGTTGGGAGAGTGGGCAGAAAAGTGGCAGATGGAATCTAATGTAGCAATGTGTGGAGTCATGGATTTTGGTGGTGGGAATAATGGCGTGCACTATTTTCTACATGGTGACAGACTCCAGAAATCGCAGGGGCAAAGGGACTTGGGAGTGTTGGTACGTGCAGGATCCCCCAAAAAGTTAATCTGTAAGTCGAATCAATAGTATAGAAATCAAACGGAATGTTCGCATTTATTTCGAGAGAGCTTGTATAGAAAAATCGGGATGTAACGTTGAGTGTTTTAAGGCACAGGTTAGGCCGCATTCGGAATATTTTGGGCACCATATTTGAGGAAGGATGTGCTCGCTCTGGAGAGGGTCCAGAGGAGGTTTACAAAAATCATCCCGGGAATCATGGGTTTACGTATGACGATCGTTTGACGGCACTGGGCCTATGCTCGCTGTAGTTTAGAAGAATTAGGGGGGTGGGGAGACCTCATTGAAACGTACAGAATAGTCAAAGGTAGGGTAGAGTGGAAGTTTCCGCTCATGTGAGAGTCAATGACTGGAGGTCATAGCCTCAGAATTAAAGGACGCTCTTTTAGGAAGGAGATGGGAAGGAATTTCTTCATTCATAGGGTGGTGGATATGTGGAATTCATTGCCACAGAAGCTGTGGAGGCAACGTCAGTGAATATATTTAAGGCAGATATAGGTAGATGCTTGATGAGTACGCGTGTCAGGTGTTATGGGGAGGAGACAGGAGAATGGGGTTAGGAGGGTGCGATATGTCAGCCATGATTGAATGGCGGAGTAGACTTGAAGGGCCGAATGGCCTAATTCTACTCCGATCTCTTCTGAATTCTCAAGAGTGAGATGACGTGAAAATCAACGGAATTGTAACCTACTGAATTAACCAGGTCTAGTTAGAAAATGTTACTTGTCAGACGGATTTCGTTACCGGGGAAAGTCGGTCCCCGAACCAGAGAAATGGCCGGAAACACAACTGACGCCGGTCGGGGTTCCGGTTGACCAGCCAATCGTGCAGCAGGACAGAGCCCCTCCCATCATCATCAATTGAAGGTTGCCCCGGTGATATGAATCTCTATTCTCACCTTGGTTATCCCACGTTCACGGCTGAAGAAATATTCTGATTTTGCAGCTGACGTTAGACTGGACAGCATGGTATTTCTGTCTTCACTTCCGATTCTATTGGCCTTTGGAATAGGTGAGTTCCTAATTGTTTCTCCTTGAAAATATACCTCTCCGACCTTGACGCCGTGCCCTCTATTTATATAGTCAACGAGTCAGAGAGCGATACAGCGGAGAAACAAGCCCTTCTGCCCAACTTGCCCACATTGGCCTACATGCCCCAGCTACTCCAGTCCCATCTGCCCGTGTTTGGCCCATTTCACTCGAAACCGGGCTTATCCACGTACATGTCTAATTGTTCCTCAAACATCAGAATGTTCACTGACTCAACTACCTCCTCTGGCAGCTGGTTCCATGCACCTACCATCCTTTGTGCGCAAAAGGTACCCCTTGGATTCCTATTAAATCTTTTCCACTTCACCTTAAAGTCTTTAACATTTCCACCCGCGGAGAAAGGGATCTGACTGTCTACCCTATCTATGTCTCTCATAATCTTATTAACTTCTTTCAGGTCTCCCCTCAACGAAGGCTCTGGATTCAGTGACCCAGAACCCTCCTGAATCAACGATTGAAGGAGGACAGAACACAACACTGAACTGCGTTTACACCGGCTCTCCATCATATATATTTTGGTATATTCAACATCGCGGAGAATATCCTGAATACTTGCTGAGGATAGATTACTCAGGAAAGGTGGACCGGTCTTCAGAATGCCCGCTGAGATTCTCCGGTGATTTGCAGAGAGACAAGACGATGTCTCATTTAACTCTCTCCGGGGC
Organism: Rhinoraja longicauda; assembly: GCF_053455715.1. Lineage (NCBI taxonomy): Eukaryota > Metazoa > Chordata > Chondrichthyes > Rajiformes > Arhynchobatidae > Rhinoraja > Rhinoraja longicauda. The sequence goes on along the minus strand of NC_135968.1, from coordinate 1,725,233 downwards.
TCTTGTGTCCGACTCCGCCGTGTATCTCTGTGCCATGAACCCCACACTGTAGCAGGGAGACGGCGGATCCGGTCAAAAACCGGCTGTATTTGTTGCAGTGAGCGCTCGCCAGAGGGCGCGTCGAGCCCGGTCAACCGGGCAAAGAGATGCAATGAATGGGGGGGGTTCTGGTTGGCTGCCAATGACTAGCGGAGTTCCTGCAAGGGTCGGTGCTGGGGCCGCTACTCTTCACGTTGTATATTATTGATGTGGACGAGGGGATTGAAGGCTTTGTGGCCAGTTACGGATGATATGAAAATAGTTGGGGGGCAGGTTGTGTGGAGGATGCAGGGACTCTGCAGAAGGACTTGGACAGGTTGGGAGAGTGGGCAGAAAAGTGGCAGATGGAATCTAATGTAGCAATGTGTGGAGTCATGGATTTTGGTGGTGGGAATAATGGCGTGCAATATTTTCTACATGGTGACAGACTCCAGAAATCGCAGGGGCAAAGGGACTTGGGAGTGTTGGTACGTGCAGGATCCCCCAAAAAGTTAATCTGTAAGTCGAATCAATAGTATAGAAATCAAACGGAATGTTCGCATTTATTTCGAGAGAGCTTGTATAGAAAAATCGGGATGTAACGTTGAGTGTTTTAAGGCACAGGTTAGGCCGCATTCGGAATATTTTGGGCACCATATTTGAGGAAGGATGTGCTCGCTCTGGAGAGGGTCCAGAGGAGGTTTACAAAAATCATCCCGGGAATCATGGGTTTACGTATGACGATCGTTTGACGGCACTGGGCCTATGCTCGCTGTAGTTTAGAAGAATTAGGGGGGTGGGGAGACCTCATTGAAACGTACAGAATAGTCAAAGGTAGGGTAGAGTGGAAGTTTCCGCTCATGTGAGAGTCAATGACTGGAGGTCATAGCCTCAGAATTAAAGGACGCTCTTTTAGGAAGGAGATGGGAAGGAATTTCTTCATTCATAGGGTGGTGGATATGTGGAATTCATTGCCACAGAAGCTGTGGAGGCAACGTCAGTGAATATATTTAAGGCAGATATAGGTAGATGCTTGATGAGTACGCGTGTCAGGTGTTATGGGGAGGAGACAGGAGAATGGGGTTAGGAGGGTGCGATATGTCAGCCATGATTGAATGGCGGAGTAGACTTGAAGGGCCGAATGGCCTAATTCTACTCCGATCTCTTCTGAATTCTCAAGAGTGAGATGACGTGAAAATCAACGGAATTGTAACCTACTGAATTAACCAGGTCTAGTTAGAAAATGTTACTTGTCAGACGGATTTCGTTACCGGGGAAACTCGGTCCCCGAACCAGAGAAATGGCCGGAAACACAACTGACGCCGGTCGGGGTTCCGGTTGACCAGCCAATCGTGCAGCAGGACAGAGCCCCTCCCATCATCATCAATTGAAGGTTGCCCCGGTGATATGAATCTCTATTCTCACCTTGGTTATCCCACGTTCACGGCTGAAGAAATATTCTGATTTTGCAGCTGACGTTAGACTGGACAGCATGGTATTTCTGTCTTCACTTCCGATTCTATTGGCCTTTGGAATAGGTGAGTTCCTAATTGTTTCTCCTTGAAAATATACCTCTCCGACCTTGACGCCGTGCCCTCTATTTATATAGTCAACGAGTCAGAGAGCGATACAGCGGAGAAACAAGCCCTTCTGCCCAACTTGCCCACATTGGCCTACATGCCCCAGCTACTCCAGTCCCATCTGCCCGTGTTTGGCCCATTTCACTCGAAACCGGGCTTATCCACGTACATGTCTAATTGTTCCTCAAACATCAGAATGTTCACTGACTCAACTACCTCCTCTGGCAGCTGGTTCCATGCACCTACCATCCTTTGTGCGCAAAAGGTACCCCTTGGATTCCTATTAAATCTTTTCCACTTCACCTTAAAGTCTTTAACATTTCCACCCGCGGAGAAAGGGATCTGACTGTCTACCCTATCTATGTCTCTCATAATCTTATTAACTTCTTTCAGGTCTCCCCTCAACGAAGGCTCTGGATTCAGTGACCCAGAACCCTCCTGAATCAACGATTGAAGGAGGACAGAACACAACACTGAACTGCGTTTACACCGGCTCTCCATCATATATATTTTGGTATATTCAACATCGCGGAGAATATCCTGAATACTTGCTGAGGATAGATTACTCAGGAAAGGTGGACCGGTCTTCAGAATGCCCGCTGAGATTCTCCGGTGATTTGCAGAGAGACAAGACGATGTCTCATTTAACTCTCTCCGGGGCTCTTGTGTCCGACTCCGCCGTGTATCTCTGTGCCATGAACCCCACACTGTAGCAGGGAGACGGCGGATCCGGTCAAAAACCGGCTGTATTTGTTGCAGTGAGCGCTCGCCAGAGGGCGCGTCGAGCCCGGTCAACCGGGCAAAGAGATGCAATGAATGGGGGGGGTTCTGGTTGGCTGCCAATGACTAGCGGAGTTCCTGCAAGGGTCGGTGCTGGGGCCGCTACTCTTCACGTTGTATATTATTGATGTGGACGAGGGGATTGAAGGCTTTGTGGCCAGTTACGGATGATATGAAAATAGTTGGGGGGCAGGTTGTGTGGAGGATGCAGGGACTCTGCAGAAGGACTTGGACAGGTTGGGAGAGTGGGCAGAAAAGTGGCAGATGGAATCTAATGTAGCAATGTGTGGAGTCATGGATTTTGGTGGTGGGAATAATGGCGTGCAATATTTTCTACATGGTGACAGACTCCAGAAATCGCAGGGGCAAAGGGACTTGGGAGTGTTGGTACGTGCAGGATCCCCCAAAAAGTTAATCTGTAAGTCGAATCAATAGTATAGAAATCAAACGGAATGTTCGCATTTATTTCGAGAGAGCTTGTATAGAAAAATCGGGATGTAACGTTGAGTGTTTTAAGGCACAGGTTAGGCCGCATTCGGAATATTTTGGGCACCATATTTGAGGAAGGATGTGCTCGCTCTGGAGAGGGTCCAGAGGAGGTTTACAAAAATCATCCCGGGAATCATGGGTTTACGTATGACGATCGTTTGACGGCACTGGGCCTATGCTCGCTGTAGTTTAGAAGAATTAGGGGGGTGGGGAGACCTCATTGAAACGTACAGAATAGTCAAAGGTAGGGTAGAGTGGAAGTTTCCGCTCATGTGAGAGTCAATGACTGGAGGTCATAGCCTCAGAATTAAAGGACGCTCTTTTAGGAAGGAGATGGGAAGGAATTTCTTCATTCATAGGGTGGTGGATATGTGGAATTCATTGCCACAGAAGCTGTGGAGGCAACGTCAGTGAATATATTTAAGGCAGATATAGGTAGATGCTTGATGAGTACGCGTGTCAGGTGTTATGGAGAGGAGACAGGAGAATGGGGTTAGGAGGGTGCGATATGTCAGCCATGAATGAATGGCGGAGTAGACTTGAAGGGCCGAATGGCCTAATTCTACTCCGATCTCTTCTGAATTCTCAAGAGTGAGATGACGTGAAAATCAACGGAATTGTAACCTACTGAATTAACCAGGTCTAGTTAGAAAATGTTACTTGTCAGACGGATTTCGTTACCGGGGAAAGTCGGTCCCCGAACCAGAGAAATGGCCGGAAACACAACTGACGCCGGTCGGGGTTCCGGTTGACCAGCCAATCGTGCAGCAGGACAGAGCCCCTCCCATCATCATCAATTGAAGGTTGCCCCGGTGATATGAATCTCTATTCTCACCTTGGTTATCCCACGTTCACGGCTGAAGAAATATTCTGATTTTGCAGCTGACGTTAGACTGGACAGCATGGTATTTCTGTCTTCACTTCCGATTCTATTGGCCTTTGGAATAGGTGAGTTCCTAATTGTTTCTCCTTGAAAATATACCTCTCCGACCTTGACGACGTGCCCTCTATTTATATAGTCAACGAGTCAGAGAGCGATACAGCGGAGAAACAAGCCCTTCTGCCCAACTTGACCACATTGGCCTACATGCCCCAGCTACTCCAGTCCCATCTGCCCGTGTTTGGCCCATTTCACTCGAAACCGGGCTTATCCACGTACATGTCTAATTGTTCCTCAAACATCAGAATGTTCACTGACTCAACTACCTCCTCTGGCAGCTGGTTCCATGCACCTACCATCCTTTGTGCGCAAAAGGTACCCCTTGGATTCCTATTAAATCTTTTCCACTTCACCTTAAAGTCTTTAACATTTCCACCCGCGGAGAAAGAGATCTGACTGTCTACCCTATCTATGTCTCTCATAATCTTATTAACTTCTTTCAGGTCTCCCCTCAACGAAGGCTCTGGATTCAGTGACCCAGAACCCTCCTGAATCAACGATTGAAGGAGGACAGAACACAACACTGAACTGCGTTTACACCGGCTCTCCATCATATATATTTTGGTATATTCAACATCGCGGAGAATATCCTGAATACTTGCTGAGGATAGATTACTCAGGAAAGGTGGACCGGTCTCCAGAATGCCCCCTGAGGTTTACCGGTGATAGGCAGAGAGACAAAGCGATGTCACATTTAACTCTCTCCGGGGCTCTTGTGTCCGACTCCGCCGTGTATCTCTGTGCCATGAACCCCACACTGTAGCAGGGAGACGGCGGATCCGGTCAAAAACCGGCTGTATTTGTTGCAGTGAGCGCTCGCCAGAGGGCGTGTCGAGCCCGGTCAACCGGGCAAAGAGATGCAATGAATGGGGGGGGGGGGGGGGGGGGGGGGGGTTCTGGTTGGCTGCCAATGACTAGCGGAGTTCCTGCAAGGGTCGGTGCTGGGGCCGCTACTCTTCACGTTGTATATTATTGATGTGGACGAGGGGATTGAAGGCTTTGTGGCCAGTTACGGATGATATGAAAATAGTTGGGGGGCAGGTTGTGTGGAGGATGCAGGGACTCTGCAGAAGGACTTGGACAGGTTGGGAGAGTGGGCAGAAAAGTGGCAGATGGAATCTAATGTAGCAATGTGTGGAGTCATGGATTTTGGTGGTGGGAATAATGGCGTGCAATATTTTCTACATGGTGACAGACTCCAGAAATCGCAGGGGCAAAGGGACTTGGGAGTGTTGGTACGTGCAGGATCCCCCAAAAAGTTAATCTGTAAGTCGAATCAATAGTATAGAAATCAAACGGAATGTTCGCATTTATTTCGAGAGAGCTTGTATAGAAAAATCGGGATGTAACGTTGAGTGTTTTAAGGCACAGGTTAGGCCGCATTCGGAATATTTTGGGCACCATATTTGAGGAAGGATGTGCTCGCTCTGGAGAGGGTCCAGAGGAGGTTTACAAAAATCATCCCGGGAATCATGGGTTTACGTATGACGATCGTTTGACGGCACTGGGCCTATGCTCGCTGTAGTTTAGAAGAATTAGGGGGGTGGGGAGACCTCATTGAAACGTACAGAATAGTCAAAGGTAGGGTAGAGTGGAAGTTTCCGCTCATGTGAGAGTCAATGACTGGAGGTCATAGCCTCAGAATTAAAGGACGCTCTTTTAGGAAGGAGATGGGAAGGAATTTCTTCATTCATAGGGTGGTGGATATGTGGAATTCATTGCCACAGAAGCTGTGGAGGCAACGTCAGTGAATATATTTAAGGCAGATATAGGTAGATGCTTGATGAGTACGCGTGTCAGGTGTTATGGAGAGGAGACAGGAGAATGGGGTTAGGAGGGTGCGATATGTCAGCCATGAATGAATGGCGGAGTAGGCTTGAAGGGCCGAATGGCCTAATTCTACTCCGATCTCTTCTGAATTCTCAAGAGTGAGATGACGTGAAAATCAACGGAATTGTAACCTACTGAATTAACCAGGTCTAGTTAGAAAATGTTACTTGTCAGACGGATTTCGTTACCGGGGAAAGTCGGTCCCCGAACCAGAGAAATGGCCGGAAACACAACTGACGCCGGTCGGGGTTCCGGTTGACCAGCCAATCGTGCAGCAGGACAGAGCCCCTCCCATCATCATCAATTGAAGGTTGCCCCGGTGATATGAATCTCTATTCTCACCTTGGTTATCCCACGTTCACGGCTGAAGAA